>NW_024038616.1:0-23332 GCF_016077235.1 Cyprinodon tularosa
GCAGTGACATTCGTCCATAGACTTCCATTATAAATTTGAAAATCTTTAAAAATTGTTTAAAAGTTTGAAGCTTCACTGAAGCAAAACTGTAAAAGTTAGCAAAAAGCCGAGTTAAACTGTAATAGCAGAAAGATACGGAAACATTTTAAAAGTTGAATGGTGTTTCTAGCTGAAAGTATGCAGAAGTAGTTAAAGAGCAAAATAGCAGAAGATTTAGCAGAATTTTAGCAAAATGCCATTCATTTCAATGAGGCAAAAATTTGCAGAAAAAGCTGAATAATTTAAAAAGCAAAAGAGGTAGAAATACAAAAAGACATAGCGCACATGTCCTAAATGAGCTGAATATTGTGAAATTTGAATGGTTGAAATAGCATAAAGTATGCAGAAGTAGTAGCGTGACAAAAAAATGGTCGGAAGAATAAAAATAAATAAAGAATAAAGAGAAACAGGATCTCAATAGTGTGAATGCCTACAGCATTCACACAATAAAGAATAAAGAGAAACAGGATCTCAATAGTGTGAATGCCTACAGCATTCACACAATAAAGAATAAAGAGAAACAGGATCTCAATAGTGTGAATGCCTACAGCATTCACACAATAAAGAATAAAGAGAAACAGGATCTCAATAGTGTGAATGCCTACAGCATTCACACAATAAAGAAAAACAGAAAAACAATAAGTGGGAATGCTTAAGCATTCCCACTTGATAATAATAATAAAGAAAAACAGAAAAACAATAAGTTGATAATAATAATAAAGAAAAACAGAAAAACAATTGAATATGACAAT
This sequence comes from Cyprinodon tularosa, assembly GCF_016077235.1. Lineage (NCBI taxonomy): Eukaryota > Metazoa > Chordata > Actinopteri > Cyprinodontiformes > Cyprinodontidae > Cyprinodon > Cyprinodon tularosa. The sequence goes on from NW_024038616.1 coordinate 792, forward strand.
GTTTGCTTCTGCTGCCTCCATTAAAGCAATATGAGATTAGTGTTCCTCTAAAGTCCTGTCTCTATTTAAGAATATCAGACAAACTTCCCAATTAATAAAAGTACATAGACTTTTAGTTTGGTGACTTACCTGTATGGCTGTTGGGTAAAAAGAAGAGATCTCTTAAAGCTAGAGATTCATTCTTCCTTCTGCAGATGCAAAATCATAACATAAAAACACAAAAACATGTCTAAGTTTGAGTGGATAACGTAAACGTGCCTTCAGGTTTTTTTTTAAGAAAAGAGAAGGAATTATTGTCCAGTTTATACCACTGAGGGAGGCCGCCATGGACCACCTGTCTGCTGCTGCACCATGATAATACACAGAAATACACAGCAGTTCAGCTGGTGCTCACCTTAAAGGAAAAACATTTATTTTTCTCTGAATTGTTCACAGTTTGATGGCAAATTGTGTCCTAAATTGCGCACCATTTAATAAGAGGGTGAACTTCACCCACTTTAAGTAAAAAAAAAGGATCAGATCAAATTAATGTTCTCAAAACATTTAAGCACAAATTAAACAGTTATGAGTGGTCCTCTATGGATTGAAGTTTGTTCCACTTTTTGTAAAAAAAAAAAAAAAAATCCTAGAAATTAGACAAAAAAATAACATTTTAATAAAAACAAAAACAAAAAAAGAGTGAGAAAAAAAGAAGTTACTCAAATTTTTTTAGCAAAATATTTTCATGGTTTAATTTCTGGATTGCATTTTTTTTTTTTCCAATTTCCATTTAAAGCAGATTTCAGTGCATAGCTAAACACTCAAAAATAACCAACACTATAAAAAAAATAAAAAAAAAGTAGGATAAACTTACCTTTATTATAGCTGAGGGAAAAATAAGGCAGCCTTCATTAGCCAGCTGGCTAATGCTACGTTCAGACCGCAAGCAGCAGTAGCAGCTAGTTTACATGCAGAGTCAATGGTTGACGCGCATCTTGGCGCAGCAAAAGGTCCTGTAGCTCGTTTTAAGCAGCAGGAGCAGCACCTGATGAGCTTCTGAGCATCTGACACACTGGACGTGCACGGGAAGCAGCAGCTGATGGAGTTGGAAAAATTAAAAGTTTGCTGCTGGACGCGCCGTATCAACCAATCAGAGAAGCTGATCTGGGAGCTGGCAGGGAGACAAACACAACGCTGATGATGCAGAGCGCTGTGATCACTCCTCTGAAACAATTTATTAACGCCTAAATTAACTTAAAATCTGCCGGCAAAATATTTTCGCTTTTATTACCGTCATTTTCGGACTATAAGCCGCAACTTTTTCCCCATTTTTCGACCTCACGTCTTAACAATATATATAACATAACAACGTGGCTTATCTACGGACTTTTACAGCTAACGGCCACTAGGGTAATACCTAAATCTATGGATTTTACCATCCACCATGTTGACGTCACATTTGCTTCAACACACAAGTACGGTAGCCGGGAATGCGGAGGTCCTCCGGAAGCAGACTTCTACTGCGAGTGGTACGACACAGAACGACAGCGAGAAAGAGGGACATTGCGAGCGCAAGACTGTTTGTGTGACACCCTCATTATGGAAAACAAATGTACCGGTAGAAATAATAAATAGGAGCTTCCTCAAACAGTTGCCTCTTTCCCGACAATCCTCTCTGAGCACGAACCGTATGGTAATTAAACATAAAAAACCTGCGGCTTATAGTCCAGTGTGGCTTGTATATGTACAAATCATGCAATTTAGCTTCTGCGGCTTATATTCAGGTGCGGCTAATAGTCAGAAAATTACGGTATTTTGGTGCATGCAGTTTGGATTATGTACATGAAAAATGATAACATCGACTTCCAGCCAGTGGAAACAGTAGCAGCAAACCGCGAAGAGGCGACCGGGTCAGAGGCTGCAGTTGAACAGGATTCCCAGTGACAGCGCACTGCAGGTGTACGGAGGTCTGAACGGCTCCAAGAGAGAAATAATTGAAAGCAGGATGGGAATCTGGATGAACTGACTGCATAGATGAAGATTTCAGGTCGACTTTCTCACTTAAAAACATATTAAAACAACTTTTTACCCACTGATCGCAGCAAATATAGCTGCCATTGTTACAGGCAAAGAAAGGATAGGGTAGCTCCGCCCAACGCGTATCAGACCCACTTTTTCCACCGTTCAGCCAGAGGAGCAAAGATGCTTCAGCCACACTCCAGAACTAAACTTGTACAAGCATCAAAAATGAAGCAGCATACACGTTTTTGCTGCTCCTGCTTCTTACGGTCTGAACGTAGCCTAAAACGCACAGCAACAGTTATTGACGAGGCGAGAGCAGGAAGTTATTTCCCACAGACATTTGAATCCTTCTCTGGTTTCCTATTGAAATAAACTGCAGGATGGAAAGCTTTAGCCATGTTTTAACGCGCTACATTTTGAGTCCAGGTTTAAAGTCATGCACATCTGACACCAAGACGCTAAAAATGAAGCCATTCTTAACTTTTATTGCAACTTATTTTATTTGCTCAAACAAAACAGCATGTTAGCTAGTAAGAAAAGACTGATTAACATGAGTAACAGTATGGTACAATGCAGATAAGAAAAGAATGCAACTAACTGCAGCCAGGTCACATCTTCATTTTCCTCTGCAGATCTCTAGATTCACAGGGAAACTTCCTCCTCATAATAAGGTGGAGCTGATTTGACTCTGGTTTGAAGAAAGTGGAGATGCTGAACCAAAAACAGTCTTTAACATGAACACAGCTATCCGTCTCCACTTCTAATGACAGATTCAGGTTAATATCAGAAATTACATCAGAATGAAGATCAGGACTTCTATTATCAAAGTTTGATTGTACCTCTGAACTTTAGAAAAAACAGTTTAGATTAATCACATTTAGGTTAAAATAATCTTGGTGGAAGCGTGATTAAAAGCCCAAACCTGACTGAATGCTCCCTTTAAATGAGTCGGACCATGAAGACAAATGAAGAAAGAAACAAAGACCGCCTCTACGCATTACTTTGACATATTAAATGCAACTTCGGAACAAGGCACAAACCACATCGCTTCACAAAGAGACCCCCCCCCCCCCCCCCCCCCCCCGTACCAAAAGCATTTCACCGGACACCTAAAACACCTTCGCTTTTAGGTCTCTAGACAGGATGATACAAAAATAAGAAAGGCGACTTTGTTGAGAGTGATGTTCAGCAGGAGGCTACTGGCTTAGATCCTTTGGTGAGAGGAGCCACACTGCTGCTGGCAACAGACGCCCTAAATGACTGGTTTTAGGGGATGCTGGATTGCTTTGCCAGTTTTTGTCTTAAAGTGCAATCATTTCTGAGTAAATGTGCAGCTCAGAGAAGCCTGACGGCTGGCTGATTTATCAGAAAAAGTTTGAGGTGAAGATGAGTTTTTATAATTAATAGACAGCCATAGCATGCCTGCTAGAAATAATATATATATACACAGCTAAATGAAAAACGGATGGTATCGGCTATCCAAGTGAAGCGACGCCATAACCGTTACTTTAATGCCGTTTCTGATGGCGGAGGGATGACTGAGTGCGATGTGTAACAAAGCTGTGACATCAAAAGCCCTTTAAGAGTTTTATCGAATGAGATCCAGCAGGATTTATGGATAAAAGATGGACATCAGCTTTTTTTTTTTCATGGAATTAAAAAAAAAATCCAATCTTTTCACCTGGTCAGTGAACGCAGCACACTTTATTAGCCATCATCCTGATCCTGTTACTGAAGGTGAAAATTTTGCTAGTTTGTACGGATAAATAGAGGAAGCAGAGAGGTGTTTAAAGCTGTCTTCTGTTCATTAGGGCTGCGTTCAAGAGTTCAAGACTTTTAGCAGAGAAGTGGAAGGCTGCAACAGCAAATATGAAACGCTCCATCATTTTTTCAGCCTCTGTAATCAAACCTGGTGGGAAGTTGGAAAGGGTTCACGTCGTCGCCGCACAGCAGGACATTTTTTGAACGCTGCTCTGGTTCCTCCTCAGGTTGTAGCTGTTTGAGGAGAATCCAACTGGATGCGAGACCAATCAGTTTCCCCTACAGATCCAGGCGCTCGGCCCTAAGGCATTTTTTAGGTTACGCTGTGATGATGAAGCTCTCCCTCTTCAGGATCTCATTCAGACAAAACCGGAATACTGAGCTGTAACGTGGCCTTTAAATGGGTCATCTGACCTCTAATCTCTAATCTGTAATCTGGAAATCAGCCTCTAAGCTTGCAACACACCCCTCTCAAGTTGATTGTACTTTGAGTTTTGGACTAAATAGAAAGAGTCAAAGTGAACTCCACGTGTTTAGTCGATAACAGGACTGGGAAAACTTAGTTTTATGTTTGAAAAAAAACAAAAAACAAAAAAGAAAGCTCCTCAGTGAGCAATGGAGGAGGGAAGAAAATGGCACGCCTGCGTCCGTAGATGGACATGCATGTGGGCTGCATGGGGAAAGGTTCTCTACAGTTAAAGGTTATGGATGTATGGTTATATATTATCATTGGGTTTGATAGAATAAAAAAAGCTAAAAAACAAAATGAGTTTGGTGATTTTCAGAATGGGGGATGTTTACAGTGCTCTGATGGTTTTTATCCACCAAAGGCGATGCGTGAAAAGCCGCGGCGGCGCAGGGATGGCGAGTCAGGGCATTGGAGCTAATGCTACACTTATTGCTTGTAATAAAACTCAAGACGCTTAATGCAGTTTCGTGGCAGACTTTGTGATCCTATCGCACTGACGAACCAACAACAGAGCACTCAGGTGTAACAAAGGATGAGTATGACCCCGTATCGCCATGGCGCCATCCTAGCAGGGGGCGCCCATCCTAAAGAGTCTCATCCACCTGCTGCTGAATGTTACAGAGAAATAAATGAGTGGAAACTAATTCAGACAGAATAAAAACACCTCAGGTTAGGAGCCCACCAACTGACAGACATGAGGGATTATTGAGCTACTAGATATGGCCGTACTATAGATCTAGACCAAACAGACGTGGTTGATAGATACTCTCTCTAAATAACTCTCTCTTTGTTTTGTACATATTCAGGTTAAAATAGCATTTGAGGAAGACGAGCTTTACAGTGTCCTGCGGAGTGGGACTACAGCAGAGACTGGCAGTCCCTCATACGCGCTCACACTCAGCCACACACACGCGCTACCCCAATGGCATTATGGGGAAAAAAGTCTGTTTTTTTTTTTTTTTAGTTCTGTCCCAGATTTCTTCCTGTCTCCAAGTTCATCAAAACATCTGATAGGAAATTCCAGGAGTTCTGACTGTGAGCATCAGGGGTCACTACAGCATCAGTGAGGAGTTCGACGTTGCATTTAGGTGCCGTTGTTACCGTAGGGGATACAAAAAGAGAAACCGTGTTTGCATAAAGACAGTCGCTTCTCTGGCAGACTGTGCCCGGTCCCCCAGGAGGCGATGCCCTTGGCAGGGAGGTGGGGGGGGGGGGGGGGGGGGGGGGGCTGAGGGGGGAGTCAGTAAGTAGCATCTTCCTACTTCCAACCTGCTGCTCCATCAGACACCGAATGCTGTCCTTTCTGTGGGATAAAGCGATTCTCATCAAAGTCTCCATCTTTGTGATTGCTTGCTGTCTGGTCATAAACGGACTGTGGTTGGCTTTCTGGTCACATGGGTGTGGGTGTTTTAGGAAAAGGGAGTTTGGATCCTCTACGCGGTGCTGGACTTGCCCAACTCCTCCCTGATTGCTGCACAGAAAGAGGAAAAGGACACAGAAGGTCAGCTGATCCTTTCTAAGGTCTTTACAGTTCTGGGTTAAAGAGGGCAGAAACTGAACATCAGAAACAGACTGGACGTCCATGGACTGAATCTGCATTCCTGCAAACTGAAACTCAGCAAACTAGTTTAAACACATTCTACAAAATAAAACTGAATCTTATGGTTCTAAACTGAATGAATTTGGTCTGAGGACATATTTGTGTTCTATGATTCAATTTCAGCTTGAAATTTCAGTTTCTTTGTGTCGGACAACCACAGATGCCCGTCACAGAAAAACTGAAATTCAATTATCAAGCTGAAAGTAAAAAGCGACCGGTTTAAACTTGAAATGAAAACATTTTCAAATTATGTTTGAGTTTATTACACCTTAATTAATATTAGCTTCCTGTTGCGTGTCAGAACTGACGTTTTCCCCAATAGATAATCTAATTAGGACACTTCCTCGGTCTGGATATATACAGTCATAATCTTTATTCTGCATGTGGCAAAGATTTGGGAATGGAAGGAGAGCGGCGTGCTTCAGCTGAGAACAAAGTAATATTTTGATAAGGCTGGAGACATGGATGTCTCCTCACCTGAAAAACATGTACAGGTGCTGGTCATAAAATTAGAATATCATGAAAAAGTAGATTGATTTCAGTAATTCCATTTAAAAAGTGAAACTTGTATATTATATTCATACATTACATACAAACTCATATATTTCAGATGTTTATTTTGTTTAATTTTGATGATTACAAATGACAACAAATGAAAATCTCAAATTCATCATATCAGAAAATTAGAATATTGTGAAAAGGCTCAAAATTGATGGCCCCTGGTGCCACACTCTAATCAGCTAATTAACTCAAACCACCTGCAAAAGCCTTTAAATGGTCTTTCAGTCTAGTTCTATAGGCTACACAATCATGGGGAAGACTGCTGACTTGACAGTTGTCCAAAAGACGACCATCGACACCTTGCACAAGGAGGGCAAGACACAAAAGGTCATCGCTAAAGAGGCTGGCTGTTCACAGAGCTCAGTGTCCAAGCACATTAATAGAGAGGCGAAGGGAAGGAAAAGATGTGGTCGAAAAAAGTGTACAAGCAAGAGAGATAACCGCACCCTGGAGAGGATTGTGAAACAAAACCCATTCAAAAATGTGGGGGAGATTCACAAAGAGTGGACTGCAGCTGGAGTGAGTGCTTCAAGAACCACCACACACAGACGTATGAAAGACATGGGTTTCTGCTGTCGCATTCCTTGTGTCAAGCCACTCTTGAACCACAGACAGCGTCAGAAGCGTCTTGCCTGGGCTAAAGAGAAACAGGACTGGACTGCTGGTGAGTGGTCCAAAGTCATGTTCTCTGATGAAAGTAAATTTTGCATTTCCTTTGGAAATCAAGGTCCCAGAGTCTGGAGGAAAAGAAGAGAGGCACTTCATCCACGTTGCTTGAAGTCCAGTGTAAAGTTTCCACAGTCAGTGATGGTTTGGGGTGCCATGTCATCTGCTGGTGTTGGTCCATTGTGTTTTCTGAGGTCCAGGGTCAACGCAGCCACATACCAGGAAGTTTTAGAGCACTTCATGCTTCCTGCAGCTGACCAACTTTTTGGAGATGCAGATTTCATTTTCCAACAGGACTTGGCACCTGCACACAGTGCCAAAGCTACCAGTACCTGGTTGAAGGACCATGGTATCCCTGTTCTTAATTGGCCAGCAAACTCTCCTGACCTTAACCCCATAGAAAATCTATGGGGTATTGTGAAGAAGAAGATGCAATACACCAGACCCAACAATTCAGAAGAGCTAAAAGCCACTATTAGAGCAACCTGGGCTATCATAACACCTGAGCAGTGCCACAGACTGATCGACTCCATGCCACGCCGCATTGCTGCAGTAATACAGGCCAAAGGAGGCCCAACTAAATACTGAGTGCTGTACATGCTCATACTTTTCATGTTCATACTTTTCAGTTGGCCAACATTTCTATAAATCCTTTGTTTTTATTGGTCTTCAGTAATATTCTAATTTTCTGATATGATGAATTTGAGATTTTCATTTGTTGTCATTTGTAATCATCAAAATTAAACAAAATAAACATCTGAAATATATGAGTTTGTATGTAATGTATGAATATAATATACAAGTTTCACTTTTTAAATGGAATTACTGAAATCAATCTACTTTTTCATGATATTCTAATTTTATGACCAGCACCTGTATGATGTAATGATGTGGCAGATTGGAGATGTATAAAATGCTTCATTAAATGTGATTTGAGGCGAATTCCTGAGAAGTGAGCCTGGTTGGTAAGCAGCTGCTTTCTGTAACTCTAAGCAAGTTCTGTGATCTGAGTAAGATTACAGTTTCTATCAAAATCTGTTGTCATGTCTCATTGTTATTTAATACATATAAGTTATGAAGTTTTATTAAAAAAGTTTGTCCCGTGTGATCTTTGAGGTGAAAGCTTCGAGGTGTAGAAATAGAATCTACCTTTAACACCATTAAATATTCTGTTTTCATAAAGTTAAATTGTTTTTTAAAGTGATTTAGTTAATTTCAAATGACATGAATACAGATTCAATCAGGGCAATTATAATTTAAGTCCCTGATGGCACAAGTTTCACCCATAAACAATTTAGCAGCAAACAATAGTCAAATCTAAACAGTGAGTAAACATCCCAGAATTACTGCTAACTGCAACATTACAATTACTGTGAGTTTAGCTGACGCTAAAGCTGTGACTGATCTGGGTGTTTGTGAATGTGTTCCTGATGGAGCCACTGGGGGATCATATCTATAATTCCAAGTGAGCTGTTACTATGATTAGAAAAAAATACTAGGATTATATAGAACTATATAAATTAAGTCTAAAAGAGTAAAAAAAAAAAAACTAAAAAAAAAAAAGACAAAAACCCAAACAGGCTGCAGGCCTTCTGTGGGTAAAAGGAGCCTCGTTTCACATTTGGGGGAACATGAGGGCAACAGAATGCACCGAAACTAAAGTCAACCTTTGACTAACTGCGTGTTTCTGAAATGACGTTATTTCACTTCCTGTTTTCAACATGCGTTGAATAAAAATGAAGTCTTCTGTAAATATGAGGAAGGAAGATCAGAAGACAGACATTAAAGTTTCACAGCTATAATAATTACCATCAATGAGCTCTTCTTTTAGTTTGGACAGCTCCTTTCTCATTTCATCAAGGATATCCTGGGAAAATAAAAAGAAACAAACATGAAGTTTTCTCAAACACAGAGAAATGTTTGAGCAGCTCAGAGAAGTTAGCAGGTTGAGAACCATGGAGCAGCTCCTGCTGCTAGGAGGAGGTGGTTAGCTCCTGGTAACAGGAGGGAAGCTAATCCCTGAGTGGGAATCCCCATCAGATTAGGCTCAAAGACTGATTTAATAACACCAAGACCTAAACAGCTGACAGAGGCAGCAGAGAGGGGCTCAGCGGCACCACAACTGACATGATTGATCCTTCAACTCTGAGCTCTGGGAATGAGAAAATGACCATGGGAACGAGAGCGGCAGTCTGCCAGTAGATAGGCAGGACTCGGAGACTCGACTTATCTAACCGACTCATTCAGAGAGGTCAGAGGGAGGAGCTGCCCACACCCCACCACTACTTCTGCCCAGTTTAGCAATGACACAACTAACCAAGGAGAGGAAATGCTTTAGACATTTCTAAACAGATTGAACCAATACTTTGGTCTCTATGGAAATAAAACCTCAAATAGAGCTCAAATTTATAGCAAAAAAATAAAAAGATCAAATAATCAGACAGAAGTGGATAATGAATGGTGATATTGTGTTAAAACTGCATCAAAGGTTTCATTGATTAAATCTGAAGGCAGAAAAGCACTCAGCTGACTATCAGCACTGATCTAAAAGAGATTTTTAACAAGTTGACATTTTTTTATCAGTCTAGTAGCTGAAATACTTCTGATTGTCACCGTTTCCTATGCTAAATAACCTGTTTATTAGTGGGCTTGGTAAAAAAGTGCATTTGCAGTATAATCTCAATTTTACAAAACTATTTTTCAAATTGCAGAGGCTCAATTTACACATTATATTAGGGCATTATAAGGGCATAGAACAGTGCAAAATAAAAGTACACATTGTACTGAAAAATATGTGCAGTATATGAATAATTGGTTTGCAAATTTTGATGAGTCCATCATATAAAGTACTTCTGGCTACAATAAGATAAGATAGACTTTATTGATCTCACAGTGGAGAAATTCAGTGTATAGAACCAAAGAATAACACAAACACACACAAACAAGAAAACATAGGATGAGAGTGTTTATTATTATAAATGAGCCATAAAGCCCAGTTAGATCAAGTTGCAACTTGATCTTATGGATAAAAACTTACGGATGTGATCATTTCTCAGAACAGCTGAGAAAGCTAAAAGCTAAAGCTGCTCGCAATTTCTAAATAATTGTTAAAGTAAATTGTCCAGGCAAAATATTAAATTTGTCCAAGGTAAAAATAAATAAAAGTCTCTTTTTTTCATCGCATATCATTAGAAATTGATTTAGTTACACTGCAAAAACAAATCTAAAAAGATATTTATTTTAAATAATTGCACCTGCTTAATACATTAATTTTGTTGTGAGTGTTTTCAGTACAGGGGCCATAAAAGGGGCCAGCAGGGGCACAGGCCCGTGTTGGCCCTGTCTAGAACCGCCTCTGACAGTGCATCCCCAATGGCAACAGCGACATGAAAGGATTCTGCACCAAAAAGAATATTAGGTTAGATTCAGGGATTGGATCAAGCTTTTGAGCGTTAGTGCCGATTTATGGAAGCAAAGCAGCTCAGAAAACCATGCAGAGATTTTTGCTTCTTTCTGCATACATAAATTAAATGTTTGCTAAGGCTAATTTTTAAAGGACCTAGCAACCAGCTGGCAAATGGTGCAGAAACAGAAGAGAAGGAGTTAAAATTATAGGTTTCACCTTTAACAAGAGTAGAACAGACTTTATCACCACACAAAAAGTGGGCTTGCTGCCTGACGGGGTGGGTGGTGGGTGGGAGAGTCGCAGCTATGCAGCTAATGTAGGAACTTTCCCACCCAACAATAAAGTCCAACAACAGAACACTCAGCAACGACAGCAAGCTAGTGAGGTAATGAAAACAATGAAACCCTGGAGTAAAACAGCTACATGCTGATGCTGGTGAAGATTCTCAGTCATCCAGGACATAGTTATTATAAAAAGGTTAAAGATAATCCAATGGACTTTGTTTCCAAGTTTGAAGACGTGTCTCTTCTCTTCCAGAAAGCTTTTTCAATTCAAAATGACAGGAATAGGGTTGAGTTTGAGGTTTTATACAGTTAAAGTAAAGGTTTTGATGGGCTACTCTATAAAACAGAGGTCACGGACCACAGTGGACCACAGGCGATGGGAAAGAAGGAGAAGACGATGAGAAAAAGAGCGCAGAGAAAGAGTGGACTGCAGGAAGAACTGCGGTGAACTGGTGAAAGAAAAGTGAAATGGTGCTCAAAGATGACCCTGAACATTTAGAGGATGTTTGGCTCAACCTGCTGCTGTGAAGCAGGATTCTCCACCATGAACAGAATCAAAAATAAATATGGATCCAGGCTCAAAATGAGCTCCTTGATATGTGCTTTAGAATGGCTTAGTCTCCATTCAAACCAGGTTTAAAGCCTTGCAGGGCAGCATTAAGCCCACTGTGAACATTAAGACAGAAAACGGTCAGTTTATTTATAAAATATGTGAATCAGGAAATTGTCCATATACACCAAAATGAACGATTGTTGTTTTCTACTTAAAAACACACTTTAGATTTAAAATGGAAACATTTTATGTTTATTTTTGTATATTTTTTTATTTAAAAATTAAATGTACAACATGGATGCATAAACACCTAATTTTATTTCAGTGTTAAATTGTGTTTAAAGTAACAGATTATAGTTAAAAATGTCTCCGGACCTTTGCTGGCTGATGATTTTCTTTAATTGGAGCCCGCTGATTTTAATTGGTTACTCCTGATATAAAACTTCGAACTCAACGCTATTTCTGACATTTGAATTTATGAAACGTATTAAAACTTGGAACATTGTTCATTAACTTTTTTGGAACTACATGCTGGTTGTTGGTGCAGAGGAAATAATTTAAATCAAAATTCCCAATTGGAATATTGTTTAAATATCAATTTTTGGTCTAAAAAAAAATTAGCAATTTGGATATTTGGCGAAACTCATTGTTCCCTACTTGGGTTGTGTTGTCAGGTCTGCTGTTTACCAGTACCTGACCATCAGTACAGCTGATATCTCACACCAGCAGGTACAGAGAGGATTGGGAGTACACAAATATTTCACCCAACAATGCTAGCTCACTGGTGACATGGCTACCTTTATTTATATAGAACAAAAAATATATTCAACCAGGGCATTAAACAAAATCAGAGACAGCAGCAAACCCTGGTAAAACAGAGGAAATCCAATTTTTAATTTGATAGATTAGGAGAATATAAATTGACTGTGATATAAAATGCATATCAATGTTCATAGGACTTATCAAAAATTCACTTTCCTTTCTAAATAGCTACCATAAATACCTGGATTAACCTGAAATACTTTGTTTTATAAATATCTGCAGTAAAAGTCTGAGAAAGACTTCATTTTGAATCTGTTAGTCCTGTACAGACAGAATAGTGTCTTTGATATAATTACAAATAATATCTGTAAACCTGCTAAAAGCAGAAAGTTTTTTATATTAGACATTGCAGAAATAAGACTTGGTCCATAATTGTAATCTTGTAGGAATCTTCAGAATGATCTCTTACCTGTTTCAATCTGTCATAGTCAACCGTTTCTGTTGGCACACCGTTGGCACTTAAGGATGCAGTGGGTGTCGGGGTGGATTTGGGTCTGTCAAACAAAGAACCAAGAGGAAGCTTAGGCTACAGAGAGAACCTTTCAAAGATACGACTTTGTGGATATGTACATAAAAAAACAAAACACACCTCTGTAATAAAGTATTGATATTTAAGGCAGGGTTTCAAAAATGGCACATTTTTGACAAGTGTCAAGCATTAAAATAGTGTGTTTTGATCGTAGCCCATTTCCCTTTAAGAATCAAGCAGATTAGCTAGCATTAGTGCTAGTCTATCAGCTAGCGTTATTGCTAGTCTATCAGCTAGCGCTAGTGCTATTCTATCAGCTAGCATTAGTGCTAGTCTATCAGCTAGCCTTAGTGGTAGTCTATCAGCTAGCATTACTGCTAGTCTATCAGCTAGCGTAAGTGCTATTCTATCAGCTAACATTAGTGCTAGTCTATCAGCTAGCCTTAGTGGTAGTCTATCAGCTAGCCTTAGTGGTAGTCTATCAGCTAGCATTACTGCTAGTCTATCAGCTAGCATTAGTGCTAGTCTATCAGCTAGCATTAGTGCTAGTCTATCAGCTAGCATTAGTGCTACCATCCATCAGAACTGACATGTGCGTTCTTCAGACTGATAGTTATCCCAGCATGCACTGCAGCAGCAGCAGCTTCCAGATCTCAGAATGTTAAGCTAAAAGTTTACTGTTTTGCTCCTGTTGTTCTACAAATCTACATTTTCAGATTGAGTCGAGAACATTATACTTTAAATCGTCACTACATGGCCTATCCAATGTTGAGAGGACTGTGGCCACCACTGGTCCTCAAAGGCTAACCGTAGCCAGGGCTAACGACATTCTGCAGTAGCTCTATCTCAGCCTAGTCTTGTGTGAAGAACCGCTGGCTCTGATGGTGTTTTTTTTAACCACTTTTTTATTTGAAAAAATGTTCATATGATTTTCCGTTTATCTGACTGACTTTTGTTGTTTTATTTACGAAGTACTTGCTGGAATAGCATAACATTAGAATAATGCATTGTTTACAGCCTATTCAGTACAAGTATAAATAAGTTAAAATTTAGTATTATTTAGAGCCTACTAATAAGAGGCTTCTGTGTTCTTCTTAAGAACGGACTATGTGATCAGCTAGGTTGAATGAGAGCTACTGATCAACTAGCATTAGCACCAGCTGATCGGCTTGGCTGAATGTGAGCTACTGATCAGCTAGCGTTAGCACCAGCTGATCAGCTTGGCTGAAAATGAGCTACTGACCAGGTAGCGTTAGCACCAGCTGATCAGCTAGCATAAGCACCAGCTGATCAGCTTGGCTGAATGAGAGCTACTAAACAGCTAGCGTTAGCACCAATTGATCAGCTAGTGTTCGCACCAGCTGATCAGCTTGGCTGAATGAGAGCTACTAAACAGCTAGCGTTAGCACCAATTGATCAGATAGCATTAGCACCAGCTGATCAGCTTGGCTTAATGAGAGCTACTAATCAGCTAGCGTTAGCACCAGCTGATCAGCTTGGCTGAAAAAGAGCTACTGATCAGGTGTTAGCACCAGCTGATCAGCTAGCATTAGCACCAATTGAACAGCTAGCATTAGCACCAATTGAACAGCTAGCTTTAGGCGTCAGCTGATCAGCAGTCCTTCATTCTGTTTCAGTTTAAAATTATACCAGTGGCAAGAACCATTTGAATAAATAATGTAAAAAGAAAAACCCAGCATGTTGATGTAGAGAAAGCCTGTTTGAAACATGCTCACACAGAGGGCATGCATGGAAGCACAAGCTGCCTTCTCACCACCATGTTTGGTGGTGGGATAGTGTTATTTACTGCATAGAGTTTTGCCTGGGGACTAGTAACTGTGTTTTAAATCAAAACATTATTACAATTTTTGTATTATATTGGGTGTTTTCTCTACATGCCTTTCTTAAGTTGTTCTTTCCAACCCCAGCCCTCCATAAAGGTTAGATACACAAGTCAGTTTAGGTCAGGGGTGTAAAAACCTTTATTACATGGGCCACAAAATATCAAACTATATTTGATATTTGATAGACCTTGTTTAGTCTCACATATTTGATATTTTTGATAGTTTTTCCTGCAACATATAAAAAATGCAATATTCTGATTTCTTGTAAATCTCTTGGGTTCAACAGAATTGTTTTGGTCAATTTTCAGCCAATCAAACATAATTTGGGTTAGTCTTTCTCCAACATTAGCTGCATTAAAGGAAGGTTACTCAACTTTAAGTAATTAGAGGGAGAGGGGGTTGTGAAGTTTCACTTATTCATACCCTTTTCGGAAAATTTACATTAATCACTGTCATTTCTCTGGCTGTATATACCGACAGGATTATTTGGTGGAGTTTTTTTTCTATATATGTTCAGGTGAATTTAGTTAGTTTGGAAATTGGTGTTTGGTTTGGTTAATGTCAACGCCCCTCTTTTGTGTGTATTTAGTTGATTGATTTATTGATGTTTGTTAATTTGTTTGTCTGAAAAATTGCCTGAAATAAATCCCTATTCATTCATTCACTGCATTTAGAATTAGAATACAGCTGATTGCACTAAAGGTTTGTGCTGTATTAGATTTTATCTTTCATAGTTCTCCATCACCTCTGGTGGTGGATCAAATCTTTCAGCCCAGGGGTCATTTGTGTTTCTGAATCCAGAACTAGAACAACTGGATTTATTCCTACTATTAGAAAGAATACTTTGATATGTAAACCATGATTTCTTTTGACTTTCTTCCATATATTTAAGCGTGTTCAGAGGCTGACAAGTTTTAACATGATGTATAATTTGTGACTTTGTCTTGTTTCTCTGAAATAAATAAAAAGGGATCTGTCAGTATGTTTTTCACACAATTACTGGACTAAGAAAATATTGTGTTAAAGTCAAGCCCCCAAAAAAGCAAAGAGGATGCCAGCAATTAGGCCGAGCCCCCGGTTGCTCTATACTCGCTCAGAAAGCAGCCAATCCGTTTAAAGAGAGGAAGCTTGGTAGGAGGGAAAAGTGAAAGGAAAGGAAATGAGCTGAGCGGCAGGTCATCGAGCTGAAAACTGAAACGGTTTGTTTCCACATGTTACACACTACAACTTCAACAAAGATCAGATATTCTGCAACTGTGTGAGAAAGTTGGCCTCTTCCAGTCTGTAGAAAAATGAATATTTAATATTCTGAGAGCTCAGTCAGCTCTCTGGCTCTGGTTTTAACCAACCAGACCTCCCATCTGGTGTGCCCTCTCATGCATACGCTCGGCCTTATCTGTGAACGACGGCGCTATTTGCTCTGGCTCTGCAAAGATAATCCTACGCCAACTCTACGCTGTGCTGGGCGGCCACTAATGATAGGGAGGGTGCGCAGAATGTGACACAGCCGCATAGATTCCTCTGTTCTGGAGCAGTACAGAAAATGTCTGGATGAAAACAGCATGCAAACACAACGACAAGATGATGTTTGAATTTCATCATCGGGGGGAAAAAAGCCACACAAAGCTGGTCCCTGCAGGCCGGCGGGTTAGAGAGGAACACACAGAAACATTCCTCCAAGCATTTAACAACTACTGCTTTCTAAATTGTAAAGAAGGAAAAGAACACTTCCATCACAGCAAACTGAGATTAAGGGAAAGAGCTGGACTGGAGGAGAAGGTTCCTGAAACTCCTCAGAGCTTTTGTCTCTCTACCTGGAGGAGGAATCTGCTCCCATGGGATTTCTCCACGGAGACTCTCGTCTGTGTGAGCAGCAGAGACACAGACTTTACTTCCTACAGCTCTAGCTGCCTGATGAGGCGTCTTTATGAGATCTTCACAAACATTAACTCATGTTAACCTAAAGCTTTAACCTTTAGAAACATCACTATATGTTTATGTCAAATAAAATTACCCCTTGTTTGGGAGTTTAGTCTCACAGCATTTAATCAGGCTGGACTTTGGATTACTTTAGTCTTGATTTTTTTATCTCTTTTTAGCCACTTTGTTGCAGATTTGTTGCTATGATTGGGATCATTGTCCAGTTGATGAGTCGGCGTCAGCCATGCTTCAGTTATCAGATGAGTTCTGATCACGTCAGTGTTTCACTTAGTGTCTCACTACCTTCCTCAGACCATGAAAATAACATACCTTGTATCTTTCACCTCTGTTCCATAGCATTCCTCACATATCATGCACTGCAGATCATATCTAGATCCTTTGTTGAAGTGTTTTTGTAAAAAAGGCCCAAACCATGACCCCGTCCCTGCCATGCATGACAGCTGGTACGAGGCAGATGGGCTGAGATCTGTGCAAACATGGCAATTCTATTCTTACTGAATGAAATAAGGTGCTTTTGTTTGGCTTCTGGACCACTTCAAAGTGAGAAGGCAAATGTCTTATTTAAAAATTCTGATTAAACATGCTGCTATATATATTTATTACACTGCAAAAACAATCCAGATATAAGTCAACATTTCTTAAATCAAGTGTCTTTAGCCTCAATTTGAGCAGGTAAATAAGATGATCTGCCAATAGAATTCTTACTTTTACTCTTACAGTAACATAATTAGTTAATATTCACTTGAAATAAAACAATGTAATTGTTTTTTCTTATTTTAAATATATATTGTCTTGTTGCATTAACAAAGTCTTTCACTTACCTAGTAAATTTAGGAAAAATGCACTTAAAGCAGGTAAAAGTGACTTATTAAAATTAAAACTTGTTGCAGCGTAATTGTGCTTTTGTAATTGTGCTCACATGAATCTGCATATATCAGGATAAATGTTAGATCTGTAGAACCAGATGTGCCTCTTGTGTTTTAATTGCATTTATTATTATTTAAAAAAATCTAATGACCTGCGCAGTGAACATATTGTGTTAAACCAGATAGTATTTTCTTTCATCTTTCAAATCTTTGTTTCAGACCTACAGACTGTGACAAAGTGGTTCTGTTTGTGTTTACCACTTGTCCCTTATTCTTTCTTCTGATTTGTAATGCTTAAATTTAAACATTAGTTTGCAACTTTGACTTTCACTTACTATCCCGGGTTTGTTTGTGTTAGCATTATGTTGAAGCTATTACTTCAGGATTATTGGATGAAATTGTTTATTTTGTTTCAAAATATATTAATGGTTTTGACTTTCCTTTTTACTCACCATTGTTTGTTTAAGTATTTCCTACTAAATTGATTAAATGATGTCATTGATTATCTTGCTTTAGAGGGTTTCCTTTGGAGTAATGCTTTGTTTGTTTTTCTTTAAAGTAACTCTTGTTTCACACTGTTTATTTTGCAGACTCTCTCTTTATGTAGATGAGTTTGTAAATTAGATTAATTTTATTCTTGTTTCTTTGTTTAGACTTTGTTTTTTTCTTTTCCTGTTTAATTGAGGCTTGGTCCACTCAAGTGCAGGTGTGTTGCCACTTGATTATATAAGCACTGAGCTCTTGGAAGCTCAAGGAAATGTTTGTGAAATGGAATAAAAGACAACAGAGAAACCCGAACCGGTGGCTGAAGCTGTTGATCCTCGACCAAATTACCTCACACAGACATTTTAAAAGGGGATCTTATATTATATTTTTTAAATTTCAGAGTTCTTCAGATGTTTTAGATGATTTTCACTTATGAAATCTTTACTATGTTTAGGTTTTCTTTGTGACGCTTTTATCTAAGTTTGATATATTTACAATTAATTATTTGAGGGATTCACCGTTGTTCCATGATTAATAAACCCGATCAGAGGTCAAAATGTCTGTGAGCTTCAGGTTATACATCTGAGCCAGTATCGGCTAATATTGCAGCTTTTTATCGTCATTCCACTGTCACAAGTACAGAGCAATGAAATTAACTCTCGGCATTTAACCCATCCCCTTTGGGAGCAGTGGGCTGCCATTGTGCGGGAGTGGGGCTGGAAGTCAGAACCTCTGGATTCCAGGCGAAATGCCCAAACTGGTAGACCACCACTCCTCCTAATATTTAGCTAATGCTATCGTCTCTTTAACCCCAGGTCAGACAGTGAAACATCATCCCTCATCTGATATTTTCTCAACATAGCAGTGTGTGAGGAACCCCTGTTGTGCACATAGAGGCAACACAAGCTTTAGAGTCGTTAGGCATCACTAAACGGCCCAGAGGTGCATCATGCTAAAGCTAGCTGATACTAACAGCTTGTTGTTTTGTAAAAGTTTTCAAAGTGATTCAGATTAATCTCATATTAATTAGAGTTTAAGACGAAGACGTAATGAGATGATCAGAGTGTCTGCTGAGGGGAAACTTTACCTTCCAATCACTGGAGATTTGCTACCATTCATGGTGTTCGTTCTTTCCCATGGTTTCCTGGGCATGTCTTCAAAACAACAAAAACACACAAATCAACAAAGGACAAACTTCTGCTGATGTAGATTTTTTAAAACATTAAAGTAAATAGATATTAGCCAAAAGATAATTTTTTGGCTTAATCTGTGACCAAGGAATTAAACACATTAACAGGTCTGACAGAAGGTGAAGAACTCAATCTCTATGATCAGTTAAAACCTAATACTAAAAACATCAGACTGCACTAAAAACGCCAGCTTTTCTTTTTACCCTTTAACCACAAAAAAGGAAAAAAAAATATTCAAAAGATACCCGTTTTTGGTAATGCATTAAATCTCAAGTCAACATAGGAATTATTATAGATTAGATTTACACAATAGCTACATTTACCGGCATAAAATCTCTCAGATCCAATCTAATTCTTGTTTGATCGGAGGATCTAAATCTCTGTTTACATGTAGTAGTAAGTAATTAAGTAATGTTTATTTACATAGTACCTTTCACAGACATAGAGGTCACAAAATGCTTCACAAAATTAAAATACAAATAAAATACATTTACAGTCACAAAAGACATGGTCATAAAACAACCCTTAATCTACTGGAATTAAAATGCTTTTTTAAACCAATAGGTTTTTTGTTCACTCTTAAAAACATCAACAGAATCAAGTAAGCTAATCAAGGAAAGTGGAAGATCGTTAAACAGTGCTGTCAAAACCTCCCCTGGTCCTTTAACAAGTATAAGGGACCATGATCAGGTTCTGGTCTCTAATGTAGGAGGGAGGCTGACCTTAAAAGGCCCTGAAGGTCAGCACCAGGATTTTAAACTGAAACCAAAAAGAGACTGGGAGCCAATGAAGAGTTTTTAGAATCGGCGTAATATGAGTCCTTCTGTTTGTATGAGTCATTAACCTCGCCGCAGAGTCCTCAACCTGCTGAAGACGAGACAACTCCTTTTTGTTTAGACATGAGAATAGACTGTTACAGTAGTCTAAACTACTGGACACTAAATAAGTGATCCGATCATGACGTTTGTACCGAGCTTTAGATCAGATTGTCTGTCTAGCTTTTTAGACACGCTTCAATAGTTGTAGAAGCTGCCTGTTTTGCAAACAAACCCATACTGGTCCGCTCATCCTCAGCTGTAGCTCCTAGTGCCTATTTCCTTTTCTTTAGTCGTGTCTGTTGATGTTTTTTTCACACATTATGGACCTCCATCGCATCATACTTTAGTTTTTGGTGATCATTTTAGTTAAGGGCTCATTTGTACCTTCTGCTAATATTTGCTATAGGGATAGATGTTGGGATGGCATGTTCCTCCATACATTATATTTAGAGCCACATCCTGCTCTAAGGAGGACCAGAGCTGTTGTATGAAGATTAGCAATGAGAAAAACTGCACACTAATGTTGCACATGAGGAGATTTTACTCCAAAGATCCAAATGGTTGTGTCCGTTGACGCCGGTCGGAATGGGGATTGGAAAAAAACTCCTATGTACATTGGAATGAAATTTCTTTCTGAATAGGATTGGATTCTTCAGTGTTGTCTTCAAACATGTTTAGCTGAAACATTTTTGATCTGATCAGGCCTTCAATCAAATTATTTGCATCTATGTAACTAATGAGCGAACCGTTTTGGTCATACAAACACAGATTAAAGTTTTTCTATCCAAGTATACTCCGCTGATTATATCAGGTTGCTGACTAGAACTCCCTCCTCCTGGATTAGCATCTGGCGTTGCTTTCAATGCGTCGCTGACTTTTCAGCAATCTCTCATAGTGAATATTCATGTGGCAACAGTGGGGAGGAAAACCTCCCTTTTAACAGGTGGAATCCTCCAGCAGCATCTGCTTCTAACAAAGCTAACAGAAGAAAGGATGGAAAAACATTTCCAATGCCTTTGTTTTATGCTCTTTTAAAGGAGAACTAAAGCATATCAAAGCTTTAGAAATATGCTACAAAGCTGATAGAAAATAAAGCAGAGAAAGAAAGCAGTAAGGCCTCAGAAACTTACCTGGTGTGCTACAGGCTGACACTTTTGGGGTTGTGTTGATCTCACTGTCCTCCTGTTGGGCAGGCAGACATGTTTTAAAGTTAAAGCCAAGTCATTCAAAAACAAAATGATTTTTTTTTTTTTTTTATCCATTTAAACAACAGACTTCTGGTACATTTCAGAGTGAAACCTCAGAAGCCTAAAGTCATTCCTCCAAATAGCATTACTATATCTAACTAGAGGAGCTTTAAGAACTAGAGATGAAAACAAATTGTGGAGTTAGGAAGCTGAGGCATTTCCTGCAAGAAAAAGGTTCACATTTATTTACCGTCCTCAGACGGAGAATTAGGGCTCTGAATGAGGCAGCCTCAATACATAATTGGTTCTTAAGCGGAGCCTCACTGGTAATAGAAGTAATGCCAGAGCAGAGCCATGCTCGAGCAAAATCCTGAATGGATCTAGAGTGTGGTCCAGATTATTTCCACTTTTTAATGGATCCAAGGATGCAGAGTGAACTTCTGTTCGGGTTGTAAATATAAACTCTGGATAAACTCCTTTAGTTCTGACCTAAATAGCTCCCATTTAGCTGAGCTGCATGGAGCAGCAGCAGCAGATCTTCTAAGTTGGGTTCAGAAGGAGAGGATGTGACAAAAGGAAAGTTAAAGGCATTAAGACAGAATGTTTTTAGCATGACAGAAAGTGACATGCTAGCAGTTACCACAGTAGATGGAGAAGGCTTTAGTGAGTTAATGACCTTAATGGAATCATGTTTTAAAATTCAGAGCAAACAGAAGCCCACCGTTTAAAAGGTGCAAACAATGTCTCTCAGCACTGATTGGTGGATTCCATTAAAAGATAGAGCTATATCACAGTCAGAAAGCTTGACAGTATGTCAGAGCGACACACCCTGTCTGTTAATTATAGTTTTACATCTGCACATTAAAAAATAAGTTGTTTCACAACTTGTATTAATTAGCTTCAGTTCCAGACAAACAATAAAAGAAACCTTTATAACAGGACATAAAGTACCTGTTTGATTGGAAGATCAGAACAAGGCCTTGTATTACTCCATCTCTCACATCAGAGTACAGTAATACTTATAACTAGAAAATTTCTAAAGAAATTTTGAGGGGGGCCACCTACTGCCCGTCTGGGTAACTGGGCCAATACGGCCCTGGCAAGTGACATTGGGGCTCCCCAGACCAACTGCTTACGCCTTTGAGGGCTGCTGAGGGAAGGAAAAAGGGCGAGGTCATGGGCAAAGAGAGCTGTGTGCGACTTGTGCTGAAATCTGGGAAATAGACGTGCACAGCATATGATGCACAAGGGTAATATGGGTTGTCCATATTGAACCGCAGTGGGTAAAGCGCAGTTGGCGGGCTCTGCCCGCCTGCTAGGAGCCCTTGCAGCGATGAAAAAAATCACCAATGGCGGGCTCTGCCCGCCTGCTAAGAGCCATTGCAGTGATGAAATCACCAATGGCGGGCTTCGCCC
Source organism: Cyprinodon tularosa (assembly GCF_016077235.1). NCBI lineage: Eukaryota > Metazoa > Chordata > Actinopteri > Cyprinodontiformes > Cyprinodontidae > Cyprinodon > Cyprinodon tularosa. The sequence continues at coordinate 23,132 of NW_024038616.1, forward strand.
GCCTTCTAAGAGCCATTGCAGTGATGAAATCACCAATGGCGGGCTCCGCCCGCATGCTCAGAGCCATTGCAGTGATGAAATTACAAATGGCTATGAGCAATATGCCACAATGTATGAGTGTGTATAAGGAAGAGGCTTTTATTCTGTAGAGTCCCTGTAGTGTTATTTTGAAAGTCTATCATGGATGTGCATCAAAAGATG
>NW_024038617.1:0-22993 GCF_016077235.1 Cyprinodon tularosa
TGGGCACACTTTTGAGGAGTGTCCCAATGGCAGGAAGTGCAATCTTTGTGGGGAAACAAACCACCTCTTCAGAGATTGTCCAAGATCGTTTGCTAACAAACTAAGAAATGAAAAAACAAATGCACAGACTGAAAAGGAAAACCAGAGACAAACATTTGAAGAGTTAATTGATGCAGCTGGGCCTGAAAATTCAAATTTCCCGCCAAAACCTGTCATTGGAGGAGAGGAGCAGATGGAGGCGGGAAATGGGGAGGGGCCTGAAATGTCCCCCCAACCTGAAAGTAATGAGGAGAAGGCCATGCAGGCGGAAGGCGGAGCTACATTAAATGATGAGGAAATGGAAAGTAGTGAGGATGCCACCCTCCCCGATGCCCAGCTTGCAAAGAGGCCAGCATCAGAGTTGTCTCCTGACATATCCATAGTCATGGAGAAGAGGGGTAGGCTGGGCAACTTCTCAGAACATTCATCTGAGGAGGAACCCAGAGTCTTCCCCTCCGACTCACCCAATGAGGTCTCTTTTCTGAACATAGCTCTGCAATCAACCCCAAAGGACTTGATGTTAAACAAAACTTTGCAACAGAGGCCAACACCTAGAGTCCGGAAGGGGAATGACGCTCAACCCCCTCCTCTCCAACCATTGGAGTTGAAGGAAGAGCTTCATTCACAAGAAATAACTTGACCTTTCAGCCCATCCTTGGTGGTATTGCCTTTTAGTTACTTGTTTTTAATACCTCTATAAGTTTAAACCTGTTGTTTTTAAACCTGTTGTTTTTAATCATACTCATGGCTCTCACCTTCTCAACAATCAATGTTAGAAGTGTGAAGTCGCGAGTTAGAGCCCAGAGTATTTTATCCTTTTTAAGTTCTGTACAGTCAGACTTGTTTTTACTACAGGAATGTGCCCTCCCATTTTTAAAAAGTTACACCCGGTGGCAGGAGTTGTGGCCACGACCGTCCATATGGAGCGGCTCAAATGAAAACAAAAACGACGGTGTGGCCATTTTAATAAACAACCCACATATTTTAGTTGAGGGGAGCACCGTGGTGAGAGAGGGACGAGCACTCTTAGCAAATCTGACTTTTAACGGACAGGTTTTTAACCTCTTAAACATTTATGGTTTTAATGACAAACACGACAGGTACGACTTTTTAGAGGAACTGCAGCCCCACATGTTAGGAAGAACACCTTTAATCATTGGGGGGGATTTTAACTGTGTTTTAACTAGAAAAGACAGAAAAAGGACCGGACAAGATTTTAAGGTTGACAAGACATCGCTTTTATTACAGAGAATCGTTAGGGATTTTAAACTAGTGGACTGTTTTAGAAGCATGCATCCTGGAGAGGAGGGCTACACCTGGGTCAGTGATGATAGCTCTAAGGCCTCTCGCATTGACTACTTCTTCACGAGGGATTGTGCCCTTATCGATGCTAGATTGTCACCGGTTTTCTTTTCCGATCACTTCCTTCTGTCCTGCACGCTCTCACTCCCTATAGGTGCGACGACCGGGAGAGGTCTGTGGAAGCTCAACCGCTCCCTGCTGGAAGACCAGGCTCTGGTCGGCCAGTACCGGGAGCGGTACCGCGAGTGGCAGACCCTCCAAGACCTGTACAAAACACGAGCACAGTGGTGGGAGATGGTGAAAGGTAGGACCCGGACTTTCTTCAGACAAGCAGGAAAAAACAAAAAGAAGAAAGAACAGAGACGCATGATGGGGCTGCAGAAACGACTGCATAGGTATTATATTTTAAACCAACAGGGAATGGATTTTAATAAAGAAATAAGAGAAGTAAAGAAAGAAATGAGCATTTTAGCAGAAATAAAAAGCAAGGGAGTTATTTTAAGAAGTAGAGAGAGAGAAATAGAAGAAGGAGAAAAATGCACAAGATACTTTTTCAAGAAAATAATAAGTAATCCAAGTTTTATATCTGAATTAAAGGCAGAAAATGGAAACATAGTATCAAACATAGAAGAAAAGAAAAAAGTGATTGAAAAATTTTATGAAGAATTATACACAGAAAATACAGTTAAAGAAAATATAAATGAAATTTTGGACTTTCTTGAAAAAAGTTTAAAAGAAACTAGTTTTTTAGAGCAGGATTTTACTCCTTTAGAGCTTTTTAATTCACTGAAGAGTTTTAAAAGAGGAAAATCTCCTGGCTCAGACGGACTCCCTTTAGAATTTTATTTAACCTTTTGGGACATTTTAGCACCTGATTTAATTATCCTTTTTAATGATTTTAGCAAATTAGACACACTTCCAGATAGTTTTAAAACAGGAATAGTTACACTTTTATATAAGGACAAAGACAAAAGAGATCTTAAAAACTGGCGACCAATCACCCTTTTAAACGTTGATTGTAAACTTTTTAGTAAACTTTTAGCAGCCAGGATGCGCCGAGTGCTAGGGGATCTAATCCACCCGGATCAAGCCTGCGCAGTGCCGGGAAGGAGGATCACGGACAGCCTCGTACTGATCCGAGACACCATCTGTTTTGCGAGAGACAGAAACATTCGGCTGATAGTCCTAAACCTAGATTTTGAAAAAGCGTTTGATCGGGTCTCGCACCAGTACCTTTTCCAGGTACTGCAAAAAATGGGTTTTCCTGGGAGGTTCGTAGCGTGGGTGGGACTGCTTTATCGAGACATCTCCAGCAGATTCATGGTTAACGGGTTTCTGACAAAAGCAGTGAAAGTGAACTGCGGTGTCCGTCAGGGTTGTCCGTTATCTGCCCTTCTCTACGTGACCTGCATCGAGCCGCTCGCGCAGATCTTGAGAAGGGACCCATTGATCTCAGGTATAACTATACCGGGGAGTGGAGGGCAGGTGGGGAAATGTCTTTTATATATGGATGATTTTAACATTTTATGTACAGATCTTTTATCAATAGACAGAGTGTTCCAATTAACAGACTGGTTCGGCAAGGCGTCAGGGTCTAAATTAAATAAAGAAAAAACAAAAGCACAATTTTACGGACCATGGAAAAATAATGAGAAAATAGGACTTCAGTTTCAGGTGACCCAGGAAGACCAGAAAATTTTAGGAGTTAAATTTGATAAAAATGGCGAAGGAAAATCAAACTGGACAGAAATAACACGAAGAGTAAAACAAAGAATAGGCTTCTGGACAATGAGAAACCTAACAATAGAAGGAAAGATTTTAATAATCAAAGCAGTGATTTTACCAGTGTTTTTACTAACCAGTTCTGTTTTTATTCCCCCCAGGAGAGTGATTTTAGAGCTGCAACGGGACATTTTTTATTTTATCTGGGACTCTAAATGGGAAAGAATAAAACGTGAAATTATGACAAAACCCAAAGAAAAAGGAGGGAAAGGAGTCCCAGATCTGTACCTGTTTTTAGGCAGCCATTACACCAGCACTCACTTTAAACAAGCCATGAATATGTCCAAGAACACAAAAACAAATGCAATGAATAGATTCTGGTTCGGATCATACCTGAGAAAACTGAAACTTTTAAAGAGTGATTTTAGAAAACCAGTAGCTTTCAACCTCCCAACGGCATACGCTTTTATACAGAAATTTTTACAGCATTTTAAGCTGGAAGGAGAGGAGATCAGGATTTTAACAAACCATCGTTTTATTATCTCTTTTGTGCAGGACCGGGAGCCAGTGACTCCAGTGCGCGGCCTCCAGTTTGGGGACGCCATTACAGTTTGGCGCAATGTGGGCCATCCCGTCCTTTCAAACGGACTCCAGGACCTGTCTTGGATGGTGGCTCATGAGATCCTCCCGGTCAGAGCCGTTATGCACTCCCGCGGCATGTCGGCGACATCCATCTGCCCCCAACCCGGTTGTGGCGCGCCGGAGTCGGTGAGGCACCTGCTGTGGGAGTGCAGCGCTGCCAGGGACCTGTGGGCAAAGGCCGGCTCCTTGCAATTCCCATACTTGCCAGCAAGGGAGGTCCTCGATATGCAGCTAATGCTGTACGGGGTGAGCCACCAGAAGTTTGGAAAGAAGGACTTCGCAGAGATGTGGCTCACCCTCGCCACCATCAAAGACGCCATATGGACCTCCAGAAACCTGCTGGTAAGCAGGCGCAGGCAGATGCCCCCCGTGGCTGTGATCCGAATGGCGGCAGCAAGAAGACAAACCATTGCGGCTGCAGGTGGCACGCCAAGGACACAGCCACAAAGAAGAATCGCCTGCGCCTCCATGGACGAAGGAGCCGGAGCTACACTGACGAAGGTCCCAGCAGCGGCGGCCTGGCCCTCCGGGTGAGGCAGGAGGGAAGGAGCAGCAGGGGGGGTTTTCTCCTCTGAGCACCAAACGCCGTTTGGAAGGACGGGACGGCCCCGAACTTTGTAAAGAGTCACCCTGGTCCTGCTCAAATTTTTAACATAGAGAGTTTGGTTTTAACTTCCTTGTTCTTAACTTCTTTTAGCTGAAAAATGTGACAATTTGTATTTTACTTAAAAAGAAAGTTTCTGTATAAAAGCGATATGTTATAAAATGTTCTAAGAAAAAATAAAACATTTTTCGAAAGAAAAAAATCTGTTCTTATCAGTTTAATATCTGATATGTCCCCTATCCGGGGACCATATATTAAATTGCTTTTTGGAATAGGGAGATGGAACAAGGGCTTGCTCTGTCCACTCTACGCATCAGCCTAGTATTGCAGCACTTCTAGGATTGGTGCACTTCACGTTTATGTAAAAAGGCAGCTCCAGGTCACTGTGAGAATCAGGTTTTATTAGTGTTTCTCAAGTCAATGTGATGTGTTGTGGTCCCTGAGGACCCCATAAAAACTTTAGTCCTTCAATCATTACCATAATGGTAAACTCAACAGTTGGTTCGGGACACAACGATACCTCATTCAATTATATGAACTGGAGAGTATCTTTTCTGCAAGTTTTATCAAGACCCGATCAAAGGGAAGCATAGGTAGGCATGTGGTGTCAGCTCACAGCAAAACGGTCACATCGGAAACACATTGCTACTGTATCCTGTATAAACAGGCGGGTTATTTGAGCTCTGGTGGCTTACGGCCATACTCGGGCCTGGTCAGTACTTGGATGGGAGACCGCCTGGGAATACCTGGTGCTGTAAGCTTTTTGGCCCCATCAAGGTTCCAAATCAGGGATCCGAGACTCCGCAAATTTTCAAAGTCATGCTGCCATACCAGGGGCCCAGAAAGCCTGCAGGCGTGTACTACTTGGTTTTGTCCATGGGGGAGGGGTGCTTAAGAGTGTTCCCAAGGGACCTCCTGGAGGTGCAGGTTCTATATCAGGGATCCGAGAGCCCTCAACTTTTCGAAGTCATGCTGCCATACCAGGGGCCCAGACAGCCTAAAGGCATGTACTGCGTGGTTTGGTCCGTGGGTTGGTGTTTAAGAGTGGGCCCACAGGACCTCCCGGAGGTGCAGGTTCCTGGAGGAGGTCAAGTGGTGGTTGTTGACCCGGAGGGAAGTGTGTTTTTCTGGGGAGGAGAGTTGGAGGTTGTCAGACCGGATATAGTGGATCTTGCAGAGAGGGGGAGCAGTGGGGCCGATGATGAGGCTCTCTGCTCGGAAGACCAGTGGGGAATCCTTTGGTACTTGGATGGGAGACCACCTTGAAATACCTGGTGCTGTAAGCTTTTTGGCCTCATCAAGGTTCCACATCAGGGATCACAGAGCCCTCAAATTTTCGAAGTCATGCTGCCATACCAGGGGCCCAGACAGCCTGCAGGCGTGTACTGCATGGTTTAGTCCGTGGGGGGGTGTTTAAGAGTGGGCCCGCAGGACCTCCTGGAGGTGCAGGTTCCATGTCAGGGATCCGAGAGCGCTCAAATTTTTTTAAGTCATGCTGCCATACTAGGCGCCCAGACAGCCTGCAGGTGTGTACTGCTTGGTTTAGGCCGTGGGGGGGTGCTTAAGACTGGGCCCACAGGACCTCCTGGAGGTGCAGGTTCCCGGAGGAGGTCTAGTGGTGGTTGTTGGCCCGGAGGAGAGTTGGAGGTTGTCACCCCGGATGTGGTCGATCATGCAGAGAGGGGGAGCGGCTGTGCCGATAATGAGGCTCTCTGCTGGGCAGAGCAGTGGGGAATCCACTCGCCCCTGAAGGTCTAGAAAAAGGCGCCAGGGTGCTGGGGCTCCACACAGAGTGTGCAGGCCTTCTGCAGGAGCATCCCTGTTAAAATCAAGTCCAAAATCTGCTGTTTGCCGGAAGAACCATCATTTTTGTTGGAGTAGGGGACGGGAAGCCACTTGGTTGGCCCATAAAGACGCAGCATGTTCAAAATAGACCCCGCTACCTGCCTAGGGCTTAAAAAGGGGGTCTCTTTGAGCTCAGGATGCAGATTTATGGGCCATCAATTTTTTGCCTAAAATTTAGGGACATGGCATCCAATTCACTCAGTTTACGCAACTTAACATGGACCGATTGGGACCAAAATCTGAACAAACCATTTTCACATGGTCACCAATGAGCCAGAACAGGCTTTGGGTTGAGAATCTGATGGCTGGACATTTTCAGGTTCCCACATATGCAACAAGTTTCCCAAAACGCCAGCAAGCCATTAAGGACACGTTGTGACAATTGAATTGTGGGGTCATTTTCGGTGCGCTTAAAGACTAGCCCTGTGTATGCATTCGAAGCATTTTGTCAAGGCTTTCACAAGGATGCGGGTGCTGAAGAAGGCATGTCACTAAGTGCCTCAAAGCCTGAGATAGGAGAGCTTAGATTGACCCGGCCTTGCCATGCGCCCGAGTGGGGAATGTGGGGGAACATTAGGTTTAGATTGAATGTGACGTTAACGTATGCCATGTGAGCCAGAATCCCCACCACCACCCCAGCCGAGTAATCAAAGATTGTGAACCATTAGTTAAAGTGAGGTCAGGCAGAGCGGCAAGTTCTTCTTCCCCCTTTTCTCACTTATCGCTTCTCGGCCTTTTGGCTAAGACTGCGATCGACTCCTCTGGGTGGTGAAAGGTTGCCTGATTGTGGCACTCTTGCCTACACTTAAAGGAGAGAAAAATAATCTTGTGGAAATAACAGCTTGAAGTAGCTGCTAATTTCTTCAAGTTTTTAAATTCTTTCTGTTGCACTTTAACTTATTTTGTTTTTAGTAGTATTTCTGGTGGTTTTATCTCCCTGGTTTTAACTATTTAAACTCTCTTTTAATCCTTTTAGTTGGTGGTGCCTCCACCATGTCGGCCAGCCATGCCGGCATGCGGAGGCACCACAGCGTTCGCTTTTTATTCAAAGAGACAGAAGAAACCCCAGTAACAATGTCCAGACTTGATTTCTCCAGGAAACTGATCCAGCAGACCCTGAGGTTTTCCGCAAAAGACTTAAATTGCATCCTGACCCTGCCTTTCAACAAAGGATTTGATGTAAGTTTTTGCACAAGCATATTACTTAAAGAATTCTGGACACGGTTTGAAAATGTTAAAACCCAGTTTTCAGCATTTAACGTTGAGAAACTGACTGACAATTCTCTGAAAACAGTTATTGTCAGGATGTTCAATGAAACTGTTAATGCTGAGGATATTTGTATGTGGCTGGGAAGATACTGCACTGTGAAAGGCCAGGCTATGAAGGTGAGGGATGTCGACGGCATTTGGAATTGTGCTTGGAGGGTTCCCATTCAACAATGGGAGGACCCCCAAGGCTTCCAGGGCCTGAGACATCTACCATCAATGATAGTCCTGGGGGAAAACAGAGGCTACATTCACTACCAGGGACAGCCTAAGCTCTGCCGGAGATGTGGGGAGCATGGCCACCTGGTTGAGGCCTGTGAGAAAATCTTTTGTGGCAAATGCAGAGAAGTCGGACATACATTTGAAAATTGTAAGAATGGAAGGAAATGTAATCTTTGTGGCTCAGATGACCATTTATTTAGAGACTGTCCAAAGTCATTTGCAAACAAACTTAAAAATAGAAAAGTACCTGAAAATACTAACCAAACAATTGAGGGAGTTAACGAGCTAACCGAGGCAGCTGGGTGTGAAAATTCAAATTTCCCTCCAAAACTTCAGATTGGAGGAGAGGAACAGAAGGAGGCGGGAACAGGGGAGGGTCTTGCACCCTCCCCCCAAAGTGAACCAACCAGGGAGGAGGACAGACAGGCACAGGAGGAGGTTGTTTTGGAGGATCAGGAAATGGAGACTGGAGAAACCACTGAGGATGTCCCCCTCCCTGACGCCCAGCTTGCCAAGAGACCAGCATCAGAGTTTTCTCCTGACACATCTATTGTCATGGAGAAAAGGGGAAGACTTGGGAACCTCTCAGAAAACTCATCTGAGGAGGAACCCAGAGTCTTCCCTGACGACTCACCCAATGAGGTCTCTTTTCTGAGTATAGCTCTACAATCAACCCCAAAGGACATTATGCTAAATAGAACGTTGCAGCAGAGGCCAACACCTCGAGTCCGGAAGGGGAATGGAGCTCAACCACCTCCTCTCACATGTGAGTTGAAGGAAGAGCTCCATTCACAAGAAATAACTTAACTTGATTTGTTTAGCTCCCTCTCTTTTGTCTTGTTTTTTAGGTTTTTTTTTACATCCTGCCGTTTATACCTTTTAGATGTCAAACCTATTTTTTTTAATCATACTCATGGCTCTCACCTTCTCTACAATTAATGTAAGAAGCGTGAAGTCGCGAGTTAGAGCCCAGAGTATTTTATCCTTTTTAAACTCCATGAAATCAGATATGTTTTTAATTCAAGAATGCTCAATACCTTTTTTAACCAGATACACTCAATGGCAAGACATGTGGCCACACACATCCATCTGGAGTGGCTCGAACAACAACAAAAATGATGGCGTTGCCATTTTAATAAAAAACCCACAGGTTCTGGTGAAGGGAAGCACTGTGGTGAGGGAAGGTCGGGCGCTTTTAGCAAATCTGACTTTTATGGGACAGGATTTTAACCTTTTAAATGTGTATGGTTTTAATGACAAACAGGACAGGTATGACCTTTTAGAGGAACTGCAGCCCCACATGCTAGGAAAAAAACCCATCATTGTTGGAGGAGATTTTAATTGCATTTTAAGCAGGAAAGACAGGAAGAGAGCAGAAGGTTTTAAAGTGGACAAGACATCGCTTTTATTCCAGGGTTTGGTCAGGGATTTTAAACTAGTAGACTGTTTTAAAGCAATGCATCCCAGAGAGGAGGGCTTCACCTGGGCCAGTGGTGATGGCTCTAAAGCCTCTCGAATAGACTACTTGTTTACAAGGGACTGCCCACCAGTTGATGCTAGATTAACACCCGTTTTCTTTTCCGATCACCTAATGCTGTCTTGCACTCTTTCACTGTCTTTAGGTGTGACGACAGGGAAGGGTCTGTGGAAACTCAACTGCTCCCTTTTGGACGACCAGATCCTGGTCAGCCAATACAGGGAGCAGTATCGTGAGTGGCAGACCCTCCAGGACATGTACGATACACGTGCACTTTGGTGGGAGATGGTGAAGGAAAGGACCCAGACTTTTTTTCGACTAAAAGGAAAAAGGAAAAAAGATAAAGAAAAACGGTGCATGATGGGGCTGCAGAAACGCCTTCAAAGGTATTATTTACTTACTAAACAAGGCATGGGTTTTGATCAGGAAATCAAAGAAATAAAAAAGCAAATGTCTGAACTAGCTAACATAAAAAGTAGAGGGATTATTCTTAGGAGTAGAGAACAAGAAATAGAAGAAGGGGAAAAATGTTCAAGATACTTTTTTAAGAAAATTTTAAGTAAACCAGTTTTTATGGCAGAACTAAAAAAAGAAAATGGTTCCTTAGCCAAAAGCACAAAAGATATTATTCAAACAGTCGAAAACTTTTATTGCTCCTTGTATAAAGAAAAAGAAGTTTGTGAAAAACGTATTTTAGAAACCTTAGATTTTATTGACCAGAAAATTAAAGACACAACTGTTTTAACTCAGGATTTTACTATTTTAGAAATGCACCAGTGTCTTAAAAGTTTTAAAAAAGGGAAGTCCCCAGGAATTGATGGGCTTCCCTTAGAATTTTATTTGACATTCTGGGACATTTTACTACCTGACCTTTTTGTTGTCTTTACAGATTTTAGTCAACTAGACAGACTTCCAGACAGTTTTAGAGTAGGGGTAGTGACGCTTTTATATAAACACAAAGACAAGACTGACTTGCAAAACTGGAGACCGATAACCCTTTTAAATTTTGATTGCAAACTTTTTAGTAAGCTTTTAGCTACACGCATGCGTGCGGTTTTAAATGACATCATTCACCCGGATCAAGGCTGTGCTGTCAAAGGCAGGAAGATCACGGACAGCCTCATACTGATTAGAGACACCATCTGTTATGCGAGAGACAGAAACATTAGGCTCGTAGTCATGAATTTAGATTTTGAAAAAGCTTTTGATCGGATCTCGCACCAGTACCTTTTTCGGGTACTGCAAAAAGTGGGCTTCCCTGGAAGGTTTATAGCTTGGGTGGGACTGCTGTATCGGGATATTTTCAGCAAATTTGTAGTTAATGGGCATCTGACAAAAACAGTGAAAATCAACTGTGGCGTCCGTCAGGGTTGTCCGTTATCTGCTCTCCTGTACGCAGTCTGTATTGAACCCTTAGCACAGGCCTTGAGAAGGGATCAATGGATTAAAGGGATGTTCTTACCAGGTAGTGGGCGACAAGAGATAAAATGTGTTTTATATATGGATGACATCAATATTTTATGCACAGACATTTTATCTCTACATCGAGCACTAGACTTGACAGACTGGTACGGACGGGCTTCAGGATCTCAACTGAACAGAAATAAGACACAGGCGATTTTTTACGGACCATGGACTGAGACCGAGAAAATAGACCTCCCCCTGAACGTAAACAAAGCTGATCAAAAGATACTTGGTGTCAAATTTGACAGTGATGGGGGAGGGACTACAAATTGGCCGGACTTATCAGGGAAAGTTAGACAAAGACTTGGGTACTGGGGATTAAGGGGACTGACGATGGAAGGGAAGGTTTTAATCATAAAAGCAGTGATTTTACCTTTGCTTTTACTCGTCAGTTCAGTTTTTATTCCACCAAGGAGGGTGCTTTTAGAATGGGACCGAGCCATTTTTTATTTCCTCTGGGGTTCAAAGTGGGAGCGACTGCGGAGAGAGGTAATGAAGAAGCCTAGAGACAAGGGAGGGAAAGGAGTCCCAGACCTTTATTTGTCTCTAGGCAGCAAATACACAAGCCTTCACCTGGAAAACGCCACAGATCCATCCCGGAATCCAAAAACGGCAGCCATGATGAAGTTCTGGATGGGGTCCTATCTCCGCAGTCTCAAGCTAATATCCGCCAACCATAGAACGCCAGTGTCTTTTAGTCTTCCTCCACAGTATTCTTTTATACAGACATTTTTAAGGCATTTTAAACTGGAGCAGGAGGAGTTGCAGGTTTTAACTAACCATCGTGCTTTGATTTCTGCTGTGCAGGAGCGGGAACCAGAGTGTCCAGTGCGCGGGCTTGCATTCGGCAAGCCCACAGAAGTATGGCGCAATGTGAACCACCCCACTCTTTCGAACAGACTCCGGGACCTTTGTTGGATGGTGGCTCATGGGATTCTCCCGGTCAGGTCCGTCATGCACTCTCGGGGCATGTCAGCGATCTCAACTTGCCCCCGGCCTGGTTGTGGCGCGCCTGAGTCGGTGAGGCATCTGCTCTGGGAGTGCAGTGCTGCCGTCGACCTGTGGGCAACAGCCGGCTCCCTGAAATTCCCGGACTTGCCAGCAAGGGAGGTCCTCACAGCACAGCTGGTGCTCTACGGGGTGAGCAACAAGAGAAACGTACAAAAGGAAGATTTTGCAAAGTCGTTGCTCACCCTAGCTGCCATAAAAGACGCCATATGGACCTCCAGAAACTTGCTGGTGAGGAGGCACAGGCAGAGTCCCCCCGCAGCTGTGATCCGGATGGCAGCAGAAACAGTGAGAGCACTGAAGACTGCAGGCAGCAGGCCAAGGACACAGCTGCAAAGAAGCATCGCCTGCGCCTCATCGGACGTGGGAGCCGAAGCCACACAAGGAAGGTTGAGGCAGCAGCGGCCTGGCTCTCCGGGTGTGGAGCAACAGGGTGGGATCCCCTCTGAGCACCAGACAGAGGTCCTGAGAGATCTACTGTTCTAAAGAGTGGACAAGTGTTCATTTTATTGATAAGGACACAGCCCGCTCTTGGACACAACAAAAATGGAAAAGCTGGTTTTAGAGACTGCACTCCCTTCCTCATTTTATTATTATTTTTTATATACATCGTTGTTTGATCATTTTTGCATATTGTATAGTGTGTTGATTTATATCCGTTTTAGCTGTTTTAAATTTTTGTGAGATGGCTTTTACGGTTTTTTTTATCTGTACACATGCAGTATGTTTTAAGAATGGATTAAATAACATGTAAACTGTAAAAAGAATACTGTGGAAATGTAACAATAAAAGTTTTCAAGAAAAAAAAATCTGTTCTTATCAGTTTAATATCTGATATGTCCCCTATCCGGGGACCATATATTAAATTGCTTTTTGGAATAGGGAGATGGAACAAGGGCTTGCTCTGTCCACTCTACGCATCAGCCTAGTATTGCAGCACTTCTAGGATTGGTGCACTTCACGTTTATGTAAAAAGGCAGCTCCAGGTCACTGTGAGAATCAGGTTTTATTAGTGTTTCTCAAGTCAATGTGATGTGTTGTGGTCCCTGAGGACCCCATAAAAACTTTAGTCCTTCAATCATTACCATAATGGTAAACTCAACAGTTGGTTCGGGACACAACGATACCTCATTCAATTATATGAACTGGAGAGTATCTTTTCTGCAAGTTTTATCAAGACCCGATCAAAGGGAAGCATAGGTAGGCATGTGGTGTCAGCTCACAGCAAAACGGTCACATCGGAAACACATTGCTACTGTATCCTGTATAAACAGGCGGGTTATTTGAGCTCTGGTGGCTTACGGCCATACTCGGGCCTGGTCAGTACTTGGATGGGAGACCGCCTGGGAATACCTGGTGCTGTAAGCTTTTTGGCCCCATCAAGGTTCCAAATCAGGGATCCGAGACTCCGCAAATTTTCAAAGTCATGCTGCCATACCAGGGGCCCAGAAAGCCTGCAGGCGTGTACTACTTGGTTTTGTCCATGGGGGAGGGGTGCTTAAGAGTGTTCCCAAGGGACCTCCTGGAGGTGCAGGTTCTATATCAGGGATCCGAGAGCCCTCAACTTTTCGAAGTCATGCTGCCATACCAGGGGCCCAGACAGCCTAAAGGCATGTACTGCGTGGTTTGGTCCGTGGGTTGGTGTTTAAGAGTGGGCCCACAGGACCTCCCGGAGGTGCAGGTTCCTGGAGGAGGTCAAGTGGTGGTTGTTGACCCGGAGGGAAGTGTGTTTTTCTGGGGAGGAGAGTTGGAGGTTGTCAGACCGGATATAGTGGATCTTGCAGAGAGGGGGAGCAGTGGGGCCGATGATGAGGCTCTCTGCTCGGAAGACCAGTGGGGAATCCTTTGGTACTTGGATGGGAGACCACCTTGAAATACCTGGTGCTGTAAGCTTTTTGGCCTCATCAAGGTTCCACATCAGGGATCACAGAGCCCTCAAATTTTCGAAGTCATGCTGCCATACCAGGGGCCCAGACAGCCTGCAGGCGTGTACTGCATGGTTTAGTCCGTGGGGGGGTGTTTAAGAGTGGGCCCGCAGGACCTCCTGGAGGTGCAGGTTCCATGTCAGGGATCCGAGAGCGCTCAAATTTTTTTAAGTCATGCTGCCATACTAGGCGCCCAGACAGCCTGCAGGTGTGTACTGCTTGGTTTAGGCCGTGGGGGGGTGCTTAAGACTGGGCCCACAGGACCTCCTGGAGGTGCAGGTTCCCGGAGGAGGTCTAGTGGTGGTTGTTGGCCCGGAGGAGAGTTGGAGGTTGTCACCCCGGATGTGGTCGATCATGCAGAGAGGGGGAGCGGCTGTGCCGATAATGAGGCTCTCTGCTGGGCAGAGCAGTGGGGAATCCACTCGCCCCTGAAGGTCTAGAAAAAGGCGCCAGGGTGCTGGGGCTCCACACAGAGTGTGCAGGCCTTCTGCAGGAGCATCCCTGTTAAAATCAAGTCCAAAATCTGCTGTTTGCCGGAAGAACCATCATTTTTGTGGAGTAGGGGACGGGAAGCCACTTGGTTGGCCCATAAAGACGCAGCATGTTCAAAATAGACCCCGCTACCTGCCTAGGGCTTAAAAAGGGGGTCTCTTTGAGCTCAGGATGCAGATTTATGGGCCATCAATTTTTTGCCTAAAATTTAGGGACATGGCATCCAATTCACTCAGTTTACGCAACTTAACATGGACCGATTGGGACCAAAATCTGAACAAACCATTTTCACATGGTCACCAATGAGCCAGAACAGGCTTTGGGTTGAGAATCTGATGGCTGGACATTTTCAGGTTCCCACATATGCAACAAGTTTCCCAAAACGCCAGCAAGCCATTAAGGACACGTTGTGACAATTGAATTGTGGGGTCATTTTCGGTGCGCTTAAAGACTAGCCCTGTGTATGCATTCGAAGCATTTTGTCAAGGCTTTCACAAGGATGCGGGTGCTGAAGAAGGCATGTCACTAAGTGCCTCAAAGCCTGAGATAGGAGAGCTTAGATTGACCCGGCCTTGCCATGCGCCCGAGTGGGGAATGTGGGGGAACATTAGGTTTAGATTGAATGTGACGTTAACGTATGCCATGTGAGCCAGAATCCCCACCACCACCCCAGCCGAGTAATCAAAGATTGTGAACCATTAGTTAAAGTGAGGTCAGGCAGAGCGGCAAGTTCTTCTTCCCCCTTTTCTCACTTATCGCTTCTCGGCCTTTTGGCTAAGATCAAGTGTAGTATCTGTTCTTATCAGTTCTTTTTAAGTTCTGTACAGTCAGACTTGTTTTTACTACAAGAATGTGCCCTCCCATTTTTAAAAAGTTACACCCGGTGGCAGGAGTTGTGGCCACGACCGTCCATATGGAGCGGCTCCAATGAAAACAAAAATGACGGCGTGGCCATTTTAATAAACAACCCACATATTTTAGTTGAGGGGAGCACCGTGGTGAGAGAGGGACGAGCACTTTTAGCAAATCTGACTTTTAACGGACAGGCTTTTAACCTCTTAAACATTTATGGTTTTAATGACAAACACGACAGGTACGACTTTTTAGAGGAACTGCAGCCCCACATGTTAGGAAGAACACCGTTAATCATTGGGGGGGATTTTAACTGTGTTTTAACTAGAAAAGACAGAAAAAGGACCGGACAAGATTTTAGGGTTGACAAGACATCGCTTTTATTACAGAGAATCGTTAGGGATTTTAAACTAGTGGACTGTTTTAGAAGCATGCATCCTGGAGAGGAGGGCTACACCTGGGTCAGTGATGATAGCTCTAAGGCCTCTCGCATTGACTACTTCTTCACGAGGGATTGTGCCCTTATCGATGCTAGATTGTCACCGGTTTTCTTTTCCGATCACTTCCTTCTGTCCTGCACGCTCTCACTCCCTATAGGTGCGACGACCGGGAGAGGTCTGTGGAAGCTCAACCGCTCCCTGCTGGAAGACCAGGCTCTGGTCGGCCAGTACCGGGAGCGGTACCGCGAGTGGCAGACCCTCCAAGACCTGTACAAAACACGAGCACAGTGGTGGGAGATGGTGAAAGGTAGGACCCGGACTTTCTTCAGACAAGCAGGAAAAAACAAAAAGAAGAAAGAACAGAGACGCATGATGGGGCTGCAGAAACGACTGCATAGGTATTATATTTTAAACCAACAGGGAATGGATTTTAATAAAGAAATAAGAGAAGTAAAGAAAGAAATGAGCATTTTAGCAGAAATAAAAAGCAAGGGAGTTATTTTAAGAAGTAGAGAGAGAGAAATAGAAGAAGGAGAAAAATGCACAAGATACTTTTTCAAGAAAATAATAAGTAATCCAAGTTTTATATCTGAATTAAAGGCAGAAAATGGAAACATAGTATCAAACATAGAAGAAAAGAAAAAAGTGATTGAAAAATTTTATGAAGAATTATACACAGAAAATACAGTTAAAGAAAATATAAATGAAATTTTGGACTTTCTTGAAAAAAGTTTAAAAGAAACTAGTTTTTTAGAGCAGGATTTTACTCCTTTAGAGCTTTTTAATTCACTGAAGAGTTTTAAAAGAGGAAAATCTCCTGGCTCAGACGGACTCCCTTTAGAATTTTATTTAACCTTTTGGGACATTTTAGCACCTGATTTAATTATCCTTTTTAATGATTTTAGCAAATTAGACACACTTCCAGATAGTTTTAAAACAGGAATAGTTACACTTTTATATAAGGACAAAGACAAAAGAGATCTTAAAAACTGGCGACCAATCACCCTTTTAAACGTTGATTGTAAACTTTTTAGTAAACTTTTAGCAGCCAGGATGCGCCGAGTGCTAGGGGATCTAATCCACCCGGATCAAGCCTGCGCAGTGCCGGGAAGGAGGATCACGGACAGCCTCGTACTGATCCGAGACACCATCTGTTTTGCGAGAGACAGAAACATTCGGCTGATAGTCCTAAACCTAGATTTTGAAAAAGCGTTTGATCGGGTCTCGCACCAGTACCTTTTCCAGGTACTGAAAAAAATGGGTTTTCCTGGGAGGTTCGTAGCGTGGGTGGGACTGCTTTATCGAGACATCTCCAGCAGATTCATGGTTAACGGGTTTCTGACAAAAGCAGGGAAAGTGAACTGCGGTGTCCGTCAGGGTTGTCCGTTATCTGCCCTTCTCTACGTGACCTGCATCGAGCCGCTCGCGCAGATCTTGAGAAGGGACCCATTGATCTCAGGTATAACTATACCGGGGAGTGGAGGGCAGGTGGGGAAATGTCTTTTATATATGGATGATTTTAACATTTTATGTACAGATCTTTTATCAATAGACAGAGTGTTCCAATTAACAGACTGGTTCGGCAAGGCGTCAGGGTCTAAATTAAATAAAGAAAAAACAAAAGCACAATTTTACGGACCATGGAAAAATAATGAGAAAATAGGACTTCAGTTTCAGGTGACCCAGGAAGACCAGAAAATTTTAGGAGTTAAATTTGATAAAAATGGCGAAGGAAAATCAAACTGGACAGAAATAACACGAAGAGTAAAACAAAGAATAGGCTTCTGGACAATGAGAAACCTAACAATAGAAGGAAAGATTTTAATAATCAAAGCAGTGATTTTACCAGTGTTTTTACTAACCAGTTCTGTTTTTATTCCCCCCAGGAGAGTGATTTTAGAGCTGCAACGGGACATTTTTTATTTTATCTGGGACTCTAAATGGGAAAGAATAAAACGTGAAATTATGACAAAACCCAAAGAAAAAGGAGGGAAAGGAGTCCCCCCAGATAGCAAAATTCTTTTGGTCCATATCTGGCCCACATCTGACATGTTCATCCGGTCCACATACCGCATGGAATGATGGCACTTGGGAGGTCCGCTCCTGTATGCCAGAAGTGGGCCACAACAAAGCCGACACAATGCCAAAAGTCAACCAAAAACAGGCCAAATCAGCCAGCACTAAACCAAATGTGGGCCGATGTACACTTTTATTCTGGCCCAAGTATGGCATGGAATGATGGCACAAGTGTGGTCCACAGTTGTTAGCCAGAAGTGGGCCACAACCAAGCCAACACATTGCCAAATGTCAACCAACATCAAGTAAAGCAGAACTCACCCAAATGTGGGCCACCACTGTACATTTTTATTCTGGCCCACATCCCACATGGAATGATGGCACAAGTGTGGTCCACAGTTGTTCGCCAGAAGTGGGCCACAACCAAGCCAACACATTGCCAAATGTCAACCAACATCAAGTAAAGCAGAACTCACCCAAATGTGGGCCACCACTGTACATTTTTATTCTGGCCCACATCCCACATGGGATAATGGCACAAGTGTGTTCCACAGTTGTTTGCCAGAAGTGGGCCACAACCAAGCCAACACATTGCCAAATGTCAACCAACATCAAGTAAAGCAGAACTCACCCAAACGTGGGCCACCACTGTACATTTTTATTCTGGCCCACATCCCACATGGGATAATGGCACAAGTGTGGTCCACAGTTGTTTGCCAGAAGTGGGCCACAACCAAACCAACAGTGCCAAATGTCAGTCAAAAATAGACCAAATAAACCACCACTCACCCAAATTTGAGCCACTATGCATTCTTATTCTGACCCACCTACCAAATGGAATGACCACACTTATTTCTCACATATGACCCACAGCCTAGTCATAATGCTACATATCAAACAAGAGCAGAATACATTAGAACTCACTCAAACAGGTTTACAGTCTACAATCTTGTCTATCCTGCACACTTTGGAGTCACAAACAAACCATGACAAAATGTTAAATATAAACACATCGTATGAATAAACCAGAACTGGTCTGAATTTGTGGCTGAATGTCATTATGGTACCTTCAGATACTTTTAAATGGTGGCATGCAGTGGTCCAGCCTTGTTGGTCTCAGGATCAAAGATATAGATACCTACTGAAGAATTAACTAAATAACCACACAAGAAACAATTTGTGAACAGTAGAGATTCTTTTTTATTCTTTTTTACTCATGTCACAAAACAGGCAAAACAAAACAAGCATTTAGATGAACATGAATATTCAGTCAAAATGCAGAACACTGCTGTTCAATTCAATTCAATTCAGTTTATTTATATAGCGCCAAATTCACAACACATGTCATCTCAAGGCACTTTACAGTTCAACCAGATCAAATTGATACAAAGTTTTCTATCTAAGGAAAACCAGTTGATTGCATTGACTCATTGACTCAAATACAATCCCCCACACTAAGCATGCTTGTAGCGACAGTGGAGAGGAAAAACTCCCTTTTAACAGGAAGAAACCTCCAGCAGAACCAGGCTCAGTGTGAGCGGCCATCTGCCGAGGCCGACTGGGGTTCAAGGAGACAGAAGCAGAGATACAAAAAGCAGCTGTAAAAGGCGGCCCCGTCCAGGAAACACACAGCCAGGCAGACGAGCTCCAAGGCAGCCCCCATGCCAGAGGACGAAGAAAGCACATCCACCCAGTCACGGCCAGAGAAACAGGACCACACCGGAAAACAGGCCGATCTCCAACATCTATAAACAAGGGCGTTGATAGAAGCAGCACAGCTGATGTTTCTTTCCAGGATGACGTCACAGCCAAACAGGAACAGACGAGGCAAAGCTACTCTGAGGAAAAGCAGAGAGAGCAGAAGGTTAGAGATTGAACTAACAGATTCTGCAGAATAGGAGAACAGAGAGAGAATGAAGCAGAATGATGAAATGGGGGGTCCCTATGTCCTCCAAAAGTCTAAGCCTATAGCAGCATAACTATAGAGATAGCTCAGGATAACCTGAGCCACTCTAACTATAAGCTTTATCAAAAAGGAAAGTTTTAAGCCTAGCCTTAAAAGTAGACAGGGTGTCTGCCTCACGGACTAAAACTGGTAGTTGGTTCCACAGGAGAGGAGCCTGATAACTAAAAGATCTGCCTCCCATTCTACTTTTAGAAATTCTAGGAACCACTAGTAAACCTGCAGATTGAGAGCGAAGTGCTCTGTTAGGAACATAAGGAACAATCAGATCTCTGATATAAGATGGAGCTTGGCCATTTAAGGCTTTATATGTGAGAAGGAGGATTTTAAATTCTATTCTTGATTTAACAGGAAGCCAATGAAGAGAAGCCAGGACAGGCGAGATATGATCTCTCTTTTTAATTTTCATTAGAACTCTGGCTGCAGCATTTTGGATCAGCTGAAGGCTTTTAACTACAGTTTGTGGACTTCCTGATAGTAAAGAATTACAATAGTCCAGCCTTGAAGTAACAAATGCATGGACTAGTTTCTCAGCATCACCCCTGGACAGGATATTTCTAATTTTTGCAATGTTCCTCAGATGAAAGAAGGAAATTCTAGAAACCTCTTTGATGTGGGATTTAAATGACAGGTCCTGATCAAAAACAACACCAAGATTTTTTACTTTATTATCTGAAATCAGTTTAATCCCATCCAAATGAAGTGACTGGCTAATCAGTTTCTTTTTCAGAGACTCTGGTCCAAAGACTATAACTTCTGTTTTGTCTGCATTCAGAAGCAGAAAGTTAAGAGTCATCCAGGTTTTTATGTCTTCAAGACATGCCTGTAATCTATGTAATGGGTTAGCTTCATCTGGATTTATAGACAGATATAGCTGGGTATCATCAGCATAACAGTGGAAATTAATCCCATGCTGTCTAATAATTCTACCAATTGGGAGCATGTATAAAGTAAAGAGAATTGGTCCTAGCACTGATCCCTGTGGTACTCCACAGGTAACCTTTGAGCGTGTTGAAGATCTATCATTAACATGAACAAACTGAATTCGATCAGATAGATAAGATTTAAACCAGTCTAGTGCTGTTCCTTTAATTCCAACAAAATATTCAAGTCTTTCTAAAAGAATATTATGGTCAACTGTATCAAATGCAGCACTAAGATCCAACAGGACGAGCACAGATACAAGTCCATTATCTGAGGCCATGAGAATATCATTAGTGACTTTCACCAGAGCTGTTTCAGTGCTATGATGAGCTCTAAAGCCAGACTGAAACTCTTCAAAAAGTTCATTATGGTGGAAGTGATCGCAAACTTGTTTGGCAACTACTTTCTCAAGAATTTTGGATAAGAAAGGAAGATTGGATATAGGTCTATAATTGACCAAGTCATCTGGGTCAAGAGACGGTTTCTTAAGCAGAGGTTTAATTACAGCAACCTTAAAAGCTTTAGGTACATATCCCTGTAACAGAGATAGATTAATCACATCTAAAATGGAGGAGGAGATCAAAGGGAATACCTCCTTAAATAACCTGGTTGGAACTGGATCTAACATACAAGTTGAAGGCTTAGATGAAGACAATAATTTTGCTAATTCAGAGAGTTCAACTGGATCAAAGCAGTCTAAACCCAGTTCAGATTCCATGACTACCTCAGGTACAATCGCGGATAGAGGAGTGCTTATGATCTTATTTTTAATAAGATCAATCTTATTTATAAAGAATCCCATAAAGTCATTGCTGCTAAGAGCAGGTGGAATGGACGGTTCAACAGAGCTATGGCTCTGGGTGAGTTTGGCAACTGTATTAAAAAGAAATCTAGGATTATTCTTATTCTCCTCTATTAATGAGGAGAAGTATGCTGCTCTTGCTTTACAAAGGGTCCTCTTATACAGCAGTAAACCATTTTTCCAGACTAGGAAGGACTCTCGCAGGCCTGTGGAGCGATATTTTCTCTCCAGTTTCCTAGCATTTTGCTTCAAAGTACGCAGCTCTGCATTAAACCAAGGAGCAAGCTTTCTATTTTTAACGGTTTTCATTTTCAAAGGAGCTGCGTTGTCTAAGGCAATACGCAGAGAACTAGCAACCCCATCAACAAAATCATCAACCTGTGAAGGGGAATAAGCTAAACTTTTGCACTCTGCAGCACTGCTCAGTGACACAGAGGAGAGAGAAAGTGAAGCAGATTCTTTAAAATTTATAACTGCACTATCTGATAAAGATCTACTAAAATTGAACCTTCTTTTGGGGGAGGAGAACTCTGTTAAAGTAATCCTGAAGGTTATTAGAAAGTGGTCAGAGAGGACAGGGTTGTGAGGAAATACTGTTATTTCTTCACATTCTATGCCGTATGTCAGCACAAGATCCAAAGTATGAAGATGAGAATGCGTGGGACTATTCACATTTTGAACAAAGCCAATAGTGTCTAAGATAGCATTAAAGGCTGCTCTTAAGCTATCGCCTTCAATGTCAGCATGGATGTTAAAATCTCCCACTATGATGACCCTGTCAGTATTTAATACCAAATCAGAAAGGAACTCTGAAAACTCATCTAAAAATTCAGAGTAAGGACCTGGTGGACGATACAAAGTTACAAAAAGAAGAGGTTTTCTTGCCTTGAAATTTGGATCAGGGAAATTAAGGGTTAAATGTTCAAAAGAGTTGTAGGAATTAATTGTTTTGGGAGTAATCAGTAAGTCAGACTGGAAGATTGTTGCTACTCCTCCTCCTCGCCCAGAACTTCTGGGGATGTGAAAATTTAAATAGCTTGAAGGAGTTGCCTCATTTATGCTCACATAATCCTCTTGCTGCAGCCAGGTTTCTGTAAGGCAAAACAAGTCAATGTGATTATCACAAATCAAGTCATTAACTAGTAGACTTTTAGAGGAAAGCGATCTTATGTTAAACAGACCGCATTTAATTGTTTTAACTTTTTCCCCAATTTGAGTTATTTTGATTTTAATTAGATTATCATGATTTACTCCTTTGGGAATCTTTGCTAATTTATTAGATTTTGGTCGTGGGCAAGACACTGTCTGGATGGAGTAAAGAGTGGGTAACAGTAGAGAAGCTGCAGAGATGTGTGTTAAACTACAACTCTGCTTCCTGGTCTGCACCCTGGGTGGTCAGGGTTTTGGAGGACTAATAAATGTGGCCAGATTCCTAGAAAGAAGAGCTGCACCATCCAAAGTGGGATGGATGCCGTCTCTCCGAATCAGACCAGGCTTTCCCCAAAAGGATTGCCAATTATTAATGTAGCCCACGTTGTTTTCAGGGCACCACCTAGACAACCAGCGGTTGAATGACGACATGCGGCTAAACATGTCATCACTGGTCAGATCAGGGAGGGGACCAGAGAAAATTACGGAGTCCGACATTTTTTTGGCAAACTTACACACCGAAGCAACACTAATTTTAGTGACCTCCGATCGGCGTAACCGGGTGTCATTACCACCAGCGTGAATAACAATCTTACTGTATTTAACCTTATCCTTAGCCAGTAGTTTCAGGTAGGATTTGATGTCGCCCGTTCTGGCCCCCGGCAAACATTTGACTATGGTCCCTGGTGTCTCTAATGCCACGTTTCTGACTATGGAGCTGCCAATCACCAGAGTGGGCTTCTCAGTGGGTGTGTCACT
This sequence comes from Cyprinodon tularosa, assembly GCF_016077235.1. NCBI lineage: Eukaryota > Metazoa > Chordata > Actinopteri > Cyprinodontiformes > Cyprinodontidae > Cyprinodon > Cyprinodon tularosa. The sequence continues at coordinate 22,914 of NW_024038617.1, forward strand.
GAGTGGGGAAAACCGGTTAGAAACGTGAACGGGTTGGTGGTGACCAGTGGGCAGAGATCCACCTCCAACGCTCACTCCAA
>NW_024038618.1:0-21810 GCF_016077235.1 Cyprinodon tularosa
CCTGATATACAGTGTGCGGTTACTGTAACCTGTAAAGAGCCTAATAGATTCAGTAGGAAGAAAATGACATTAATTAAAACAAACAGACATTCTCTTTGTTTTGGGGGCATTTTTGATTTAAAAAATGCGTTTGAGTGTCATTCACTAAAGTAAATAGAGATGGGTAGAGTAGCCAGAGACCACCTCTGTCGGGTGCTCTTTGGCGGTGGAGTTTGCTGTACCTGGTGCCATTTGGGAAAAGTAACAATATCCCATACAAAGATGTTCTGGGGCTGTTATTCCTGCATGGAGACAATGAGAGAGTTAGTTGGCATAAATGCCAACACCATTCTCTGACTGAATTTTTCTATCACTGTATCCGTTGCAATTACAAGTTGTGCGTTAACTAGGGTTGTGTGTTTCTGTTTCTTTTCAGAATCTCTTTCAGCATGCATGGGGTATTCTTCCATTTCTCTTAGCATGGACCCTCTAAGCTCGCCTGCTTCTTGGCAATTTCTTGCACAATGGAGCTATGTTCCCCTTCCAAAAAATGTTTATCTAAGGGACATAAATATATATATATATTCAATTAGTTATTTGCTTTCCATTTTAGGAGAGGCTCTTCTTTTATGCTAATTGTAAATGTTTGTATGTTGGCTCTGTTATTCATAAAAAAAAGTGTTAATATGTGCTGGTGTTATGATTTTTTAACCAACACTGGCACTACCCGATGATTTGTAATTAATATCTCGTAACTACACTGGGAGTTCCATCCTGCTAGCCTCCATTGCTTCGGCTTGTTGGCCAATTGTATGACTGCAGAGTGATGTAATTGCAGTTCTGTGATATATTAACGGTAAATATACAGAGAAAGTCTTTGTTTATGAATAATCTGAGAAAAAAATAAATACTTAATAAAAGTAACATAAGTATTTTTTCATAAAAAAGGTTTATGCAACCAGATTAAGTTATTGGCATATAACTATTAGTATTTCCTAATACTGTTTTTTAGCTGAATGGAACAAAATTTGTTTTATCCAACTAATTTGTGATACATGCTTCATTCATTTAACCTAATAGTACCTCATCAAAAATGATGTCACTTATTGGATTATTCTTACCTTCTTTTTTTTAGCATTTAATTTGCCCTTAAATCTGTGTATTACAGTAGGTAAAAACAAGACTTTTTTGAAAGACAACATCTTATTATAAAAATCCAAAGTGAAAAATAATGATACATGGTTTAGCTCTGAGATGGGATGGTAACGGAAATTTGTTTTTCAAATATGTATCAACAACAAACTCCTGCACACAGCTGCAGACAGAGCATGCATAGTACAACATCTAATGGCTTCAATTACTAAATCGTTATATGCCAGACCTTAATATGTACTGTTTATGACCACAGTATTCTATATTACTGATGTAAGGCAGCAGACATCTACATCAAACATCTATCAAGCATACACTATGAGCCAGTATATATTTCTTTTTGTACATTTTCATAAAGAAAAAAATGAAAGTTCTAAAACGATTAAGTAGATTTCATTAATTTAATGATTTTCATCACTCCATGGCTCTGACAACACTACCCTAAATTGTTTTTTTTTTTTTTAATAATACCTTTTCTAATAGTTTATATAATTGACAGATCAAAGATAAATGGAGTAAATTGTTTACATTTCTTTATTTTTTCAGTGTAAACATTGCAGACAGACCCTTTCTTGCAGTTGCTTGAATATGGAAGCTGAAAGAAAAATAAAGAAGGTAACAAAAAAAAAAAAAAGAAAAATAAAAAGAAACAAGGGTTAAATAGAGCAGTACACATTAGGCCCAGGAAATTTTAATCGATTTGCTCCAAGAAGGGGGAAGCAGGTTTTTTTCACACAGGTGGGCCATTGACAGATATGACTGCTGTTTTTATCAGGCATAATTTAAAAAAAATGGGATTTAAATGCTTAAGCTTTGGTATTGACAAATTGGTGTCTGCTCTTCTGAATCAAGATATACTTCACTGATTCAGTGGAGGAAAATTGTTCTTAGCTCATTCATGTTACACCTGCAATAAAACAGAATCATATTCAGACTTCTGCAAAAAGCTTCTATCTGAATTGTCTCTATATGAAGATTTTAGATGACAATACATTATATGATTTCATTAAAAAAAATCTTATTTATACAATTGTTTCTAAAATACTGTCAAAACAATTTCAGTTATAATTTGGGTATTTATGGCTTTTATCTAATTATTATTATAATTTTGAGAAAGGTTTTTGCAACAATGTGAAAAAGAAAGATTAAAAGAGAAAAGGATAAACTTCGTTGTACTTTTTATGTAAACATTTTGCTTTGCAAGCTAACACAAGTGGGAAATGGTAGAATTTCTCCTCTCTTGGCAAGCCTAGTTTTGGACAATTGTAGCTCATCTGCTGAGATTTTAAACAACATTATCACATTACATTTGAATAACGGCTGTTACTCCTTTATTTTTTAAATAGTTTTGTGGCCTTTTTTTCCAACCAGGTTTACTGAAATGCATAGCACCATTTGGGCAGAGGCAGTGATGGCTTCCTCTATGCACTAATACAACTTATAATACGTAAAACAATATATTTAGGTATTTGAAAGCCATTATTGTACAGATATAATCTTACTCTTGTCATTAGCAGCAGAAACAGTTGAAAAAGTTTTACTCAAGGTGCCTACTGAAAATAATAATGCATGTTAGCAGAGTAGGACATAAAATATTTGTGTTAACTAAATATGATTAAGCAAATGTCAAAAGCGGATGCATCCTTTTTTTCAGTATAAAGCAACAGTTCCTAACCCGTGAAGCCCAGGAGTTTTCAGAAGCAATTTCTACAAGTGAAATAAATCAAGTAAAGGTCCAAAATAATCAGGTCCAAAAGATTTTTTTTTCCAATGAAACCTCTACTGTAACACTATCAATTGAAGCATATTTGATCCACAATGGTTTAGGTGGCACATTGTGCCAGGCAGAGTTGTCCGTTTGGCACAATCTAGCCAAATATCACCAAAACTGTGTTTAATATACTTTCATAAAATAAAATGTGTTTTAGTCAAATAAAATCACTGATTTCTATTACAGGACAGCTGGTGTCTATGACAGAGATATATCTATCTCTGACAAGTATATTTACCTCCGCCTAAGGAGGTTATGTTTTACGTTGAGTTTCTGTTTGTGTGTTTTTATTCTTTGTTTGTCTGTCTCTGTACAGGATAACTTGAACAGATTTTAATGACTTTTTTCCAAAGGTTCATCTTAGTCCAAGGAACAATCGCTAACATTTTGTTGATGATCTACATCATAATCCAGATGCAGGAATTTTTTAAAAGATTCTTTAACATTATTTTGCGGAACAAGCAGTTCCAGCCTAAAACAGAGAGAAAAAGGACAGCAACAGCATCAGACTCAAAAAAAGTCTAGAACTATTATACTGAAGACAAAAACACAGGAAAGGTGAGCCATGCCTCACTTGGAATCTTGATCTGATGATCAAAGAGGAAAGCAGAGCGCAGGGTAAATGAAGAAGGTGAGAGCAGAACAAACACAAGAGGCTGCAGACAAACACTGTGCCTTTTTTTATAAACTTATAAGAGGATTGTAAAGAGATTTTTACCAAAGATTCATCTCATACCAAGAAACAATTAATACAAATTTTTTAATGATCCAGATCATGTGCACATTTTAGCTGTGGTCATAAGTCACAATATGGGGCAAAATTTTCTGTTTGGCGGCAGTCTTCACTCTCTGAGTCCTTTTCTAGTATCAACTATGTTTGAAGTTGTTTGTAAAACAAACTGCTTAATTGCAACCCAGAGGTTATAAAAGCGACTACCTTTTTTATAACAGTATATGTACCTGACAATGTCTAAAAGGCATACAATAGGTTGTTGGAAAAATATGATATAAATTTGCCTTTATTACCATCATCAGAAATGCTATGCTCTAGGTTTTTGCCAGGGACTGACAACCGAAACATTTATATTAAATCCTGTCAATAAACACTCTAATTGCCTCCTTCTGATTCTCTTCAGATAGAAATGGCCAGTTGTGTCATAGGTCTAATACATTTGGTATTATTAGGATTTTAAGAATTGGTAGACGTTTGGTTTCAGATTTTATGTTTATGTTGTTCAAAACTGAAAATATTCTGTATCAATATTTTTGTGAGCTTTACATCTGAAGTGCTGCAAATCTGTCAGACCCATCATTTACTATGCATATTACATATTCCACAATAATAAAACTGGTCATCATCAAATGATTACTTTCATGTCAGAAACTATCATTTTCTGTTATTTATGAGTAATTCCACTCCAATTCAAATTCTAATTTGAACATTTACACAGATGTTAATTCGAGATTAAGTTTAAGCTGCAATGATATTTCTTTATTTCTGCCTTCCTCTTTAACTACATTAGTAATATAATCTTTGCTAGTTTCTCCAATTTAGCATCTCTTCCCCAGCAGATCCCTGGTTTGCTGGACAAGTGACTACAGACAGATAGAATTGTGGCCAAGCATTTTTGCCAAATTTAATTGTGTTAAATTGTCAAATACTTGCTCTTCATTTCAGAAATGAGAAATTCACTTCATTAGAAATTCACTTCATACTACAAATTAGATACAATTATGTTAAGAAAATGTGAGAGTTTGTGTTGACCACACATGTTAATCTTTCATACTTAATCTGAATCTTCGAGCTTCAACATGTTTACAAATGCTATGAAAGGGTGTTTTGCTCTAAATATTTATGAGTGATACTAATAATTTTTTTTAACATTAAATTTACATCAGCCCCTGTCTTGAATGAGCTTTATGATTGCAGTTAATAGAAAAAAGGTACACTTTAGTGATATTAGGGGACAAAATTATTATTGCCCCCCAAAAAATGTAAAATCAGACAATAATTTGAGTCCCCCTAGGCCAATCTGTCCTCTGACTTTTATTCCAAGCCTTTTTTTTTAAGTTACTGTGTAGCCTTTTTTGTCCTGACTTCTGTTCATCATGTTTTTAGTTTTTGGTTCCTTTAGCAATGCGTCAATAGACTGCTTTCCCTTCACTGACTTGTCTGATAGGATTTAGTCTCTTCTTTTGCGATGTAATCTTTGTTTCTCAGAAACTGCGATTCTGGTCTGTCTCCTGATGATATAGCACATCAGTCTAATCCCAGTGGTCATATGCCAACCTGTCAGCATAGTGGGGATGGTACTGCCTCGCTCATTACAACACATATACTGAATTTACGGAACTCGGGTACTCAGTCAAACTTCTATTATTTGTCTTCACACTTAGATTTTAAAAGGCAAAAGGTGTTCAGAAACACAGTATATAGAAACCTTTCACGAGCAGCTTTGTTTTCTTTTTTTCATTTAGGTTTGTAGTATGCATTAAGTTAAAACTAAAGAAAATAAAGTGTGTTGAGAGTAAAACAAAATAAAAAAAGAGAAAATACAGAGAGAATCATGATGCAAACCACACTCTTTCTGACCACAAGCATTTTCCTCAGCACTGTATGGAATGCATTGCAAAGTGTAAGGTGATAGATTTTTAATGGCAGAATTTCACTTTTTCTCCTCTGTTCCACTGCCACTTCATGGGGTTGAAAACGAGCCTGACTCATTTTATACGGTGCAAATCCCCTAAGGAAAGCCTGTGGTCTGCCTCTGGCTTATAGTGAAATGCCACCAGTAGTGAGTGCTACAGCCTCACATTCAGCTTCCAGGCATTACAGCTACAAAGCCCAACAAAGCATCCCAAAGGCTAGGGATTGAGAAAATAATGTTAGCTGCTCATGCTCTCCTCCACTCCCAGCAAAACCAGTAGGTCAAATTTGTCAATATTATGGGGAATGATGGTTGCATATCAGCTCTAAACGTCTTCTGGGTGCAAATGGATGGAGATAATATGAGAAAATGAACATTTAGCTTTCCCTGTCCTTTTGAAAAAAACATCTCTAATTTTTCTTGATATGCTTTGACATTTTAAGCTGAGCTATCACTTAGTGTATTCATGTACACAAAAATCATTAAGATGTTTTTGTTTGCTATTTCTAGACATTTGGCCTCTAAGAATGGAATAAGATGAGTTTTAAAATGCTTATTCTTTCTTGTTGATTAAATGTCACAGCCATAATGAACATTATTATGTTCATTCTTATTTGGGTAAAAATTGAGAGAAACTATAATAAGCAATCCTGCATTCAGTTAAATGGTAATTGTGTTGAGATATACTCTAATTCAGTATTAATGCAATCAGTAACATTCAAAAAGCCTGAAGCGAACTTAATTGCAGACTTAGTGCAATCATTTTTTTAAGAAGATAAATAATTTCAGCATATCTTTCATTGTTTTTATTTTAAAAGTGCATTTCACTCAACTATTTAACCAATTAGCAAAACAAAAAAAAGCATTTTTTTCAGTAACAAGCACATACCTTTAAACATGAAACTTTAATTTTTTTATTTATGTGACAGATAAGCATAAATTACAGTGTCATTCAGCATATTTGTGGGGGGAGGGGGGGTAGCACGGTATCTCATGCCATTTATTTCATAATGAATATGCGTCTGTACCAAACAAGGCTGAAGAGCAACAAGTGCCACTACTTTCCAATTGATTATTTAGAAATTTTAAGGGAAAAGCTTCTCTTACTGAAAGTGCCATGTCAGGTATGTTATTGTTTAACTTTCTGCTGTATATTTGCTGTGCTTTTTGCATGGCTCGTAGCAGACCACATATTTTATGGTTTCTTATACCTTTCTTATAAATAATAATTATCCTGCAGCAGCTTCTCTTAACTATGCTGTGGATCTCTGGAGTTCCTCCCGAGTAGCCACCCCCTGGAAGTCCCTCGCAGAGCAGCTGCATTTTTCTGTATACTGAGAATAAATGTGACATTTTATGAAGGTAATATGTGGAAATAGATTTTATTAATGAGCTATCAGAGAGGATGCAAGGCAGGCTTTTAAGATATTGATTTAAAATTATTTAAAAAAAAGATACTTTACAATTATGCACTACTTTGTTAATTAGATAAGTAAAATATTAATATAATATATTGAATAGAGGGGGTAGCGAGAAATAAATGAATTTAAGTGGTGTGAACACTTTTGCCAGGCACCGTGACAGGGAAACTCCTCGCATTTTTCTTTTGACTTATTAATCAGGTAGTTTGCTCATGCAAGTTGGTACCTTTTATAATATGTATATTGCAAAAGTGCTTGCTGTGCCCTGACAAGTTGACAAATGCTTGGGAAACATGCTGATCTAATGAAGTGTTTTCTACCTAATTACCTCTGAGAGTCAAAAATTACTTTAAAGCCTCCTCTTAATCATTTGTCATGCATCTGACATACTTTACAAGGTTTCACATATTGTAGTAAGGATTTTATTAGTAAATGTCATGCAGGTTTGAGAAATTACTTTTAAAACATTACCTATTCACACAGCATAAAATCAAGTCTTTGGTTTCTGCCCTGAGGAGTCAGGGAAGGTCTTCCTACATTGATCATTCATTATATTGTATTTTTTTGATAAAAACGCCCCTTTGAATAACCATATGAGCGTGCGTAACGTTCTGAAAGCAAAGTATGCTGTCTTTTTCATTTGCTTTCAGAGTGCTACTTCTGGGAGGCAGAGTGGAAATGAACAAGTGTGTGCTTTGGTCAGGTCAAATAGTTTGAGGTGATGAATGACTGCAACAGTTCAGTTAATGAAGAAGTACAGAGAAACTGGAAAAGACTAGACACAGATGTCTCTTTTGACTGAAGACTCCTACCTCAAAGAAATACAAGGTTTTAATAGGGAACCAGCAGCAATGAATGTAATCTGTAAAAAGATCAATTTTTAAATTTAAAATCCATTTATATAAAAGAAAGAACTTTCCTAGGTAATGGAGGTTAACATTTTTCTAATATATATAATAACGAAATGTATGTCTACTTATGACATTGGAAAGCATGTGGCATTTTAAATATATTCCCTTACCATTTAAGCTGTGGGCTTAAATGGTAAGGGAACATATGTAAAGTGAGAACAAAGGGAAACAATCCACATATGAAAGCATGATACAAAATACATAATCTACTATTGAATATTGCTAGAATTTAGATTCACATTTTAAAAAAACGGTATAAACGCGGTGGGTGAGGTAGTATTTTGTATAGGAACTAAGGCCGCCTCTCCAGGTTTGGTTCTAGTTCTGTGTGTACAGTGCAGGTTTGACATAGAAGACCTGAGTGGTCTGAGAGGTTGATACACTAACATCAAATCTGTTAGGTGTTGAGGTGCTGATCCACTCAGGGATTTATGTACTAGTTTTAAAGTCTAAAGTCTAAGCTACAGGGAGCCAGTGTAAGGACTTCAGAACCAGGCTGATGTGCTCTTCTTTCTTAGTTCTAGTGAGAACACGTGCAGCCGCATTTTTGATCAGCTGCAGCTGGGCTTTTCTTGCAACACTTATAAGTTACTTATAATGTCTTTCAGTATAAGTTACTCCAGCTTAGGTTTGTTCACAGCATTTAAAATTAGACCATGCATTTCTTCTGTGGTGGGTACTCTGAATGGGATGAGTATATAGACAGTCAGTCCCTATAATGTCGATACCTGGGTATGTTAATTAATTACTCCACTTTTAAAGCACATGCCTATAGGAATCCTATCATAGTTTCCTTAGCATAGGATGCTGCTACGTACCTCAACGGGATGATTAGGAAAGACAAACTCCACACACAAAACCAGCCACAATGGTTTTGGCCATGAAATATATGAGTCAAGAACAAATGATTCTTTTTTGGAATGGCAGATATCAGGATTAGAGATAATGTACAGAGCTAGATAAAGTGATGAATATTTCTTTAAGGATACTTTCTGGTCTTTCATGAAAAAAACTCAGCAGGTCTAACTGGTTGTCAACTGGATGGTAATGATGACTTAAGCTTTCACTCTAATAATTTGAAAGCAGAGGCTTAAGGAGATACACATGTGAAATATGGCTTCAGTCTATATGATAAAATCATGGTTAAGTATAGAAAAAAAATTACAAGAAAAATTACATACGCTCTAAGTGTTGTTTATGTTTTATGTAAATGCAGGTACCTATTTTCAGCTCATACAGTAAGCATTAAGGAGGGACTAGGCTCCCTGCTGTGTTGAGGCCTTCTTCAGCTGCAGCATGCATGCTAAAAAGTTATAAAGCCTTTTTACCCTTACTATTGCCCAAAATATATGTACTTCTGGTAAGGTTGCAGAAATTGAAAGTAGAACTGTGTGATTATTTATAAAAACATCTAAACTTATTAGGTTAGAATGGAATACTTGGTGATGTTCTAGACTACAAATGAGCACATATTTGTTTAATAAAATAAATATTTGTTTAATCTGTGCCTTTTGTTTTTATTTTGTTTTCCTGCACCTGCTCCAGAGAGGGAGGGCATGTTAAACGCGTGCAATAGCATGCACATGCCCATTTGTACTCGTATAAGTTTTGTTAAAAAGTTGCTATTTGTGTCTCTCATAAAAGGTTAATTTCCAAATAAATATTTGCAAATGTTCCACTATGTCAGACTCACCACAGGTAAGTGAAAATTGGGACAAGTATGTGGGACGGCCTTACGTAAACATATCACCGGAATGATTGACATTTAGGATGACCACTTATTTTGATGAAACCCGGAAAAAGAACATCCTCCACTATACAGTACCTTTAACTTACATTTGATTTTTGTTGCTTTATCATAGATATTTTGACCATCAACTATTATAAGGCAAAGAAAACCTGAGTACATGCAATGCTGTTCTCAAATGATTACTCTTATTCAAGTCAAACTGTCCTTGTGGAATCAATCAATTTCTACTAGGTAGACCAAGGTTCTGATTACTGCTGGACCTGGGTAATCAAGAAATAAAGAGAACCTGCCCAACAAAATGAGGGAGTCTAAAAGATTTAAAACAGCAAGTAATGGTTAAGAAGTCTAAAGTTCAAGAACAGATTAAAAACAAATTCATTGATATTGACCTGTTTGGAAAGGGCTTCACAGTCAGTTCTAGGGCCTGCAAACCACAGAGAGCACTATAATCAACAAAAGAGAAAAACACACAAGAACGGTGAACCTTCCAAGGCTTGACAGACAGTTTATCCAGTAGGTTACAAATGATCCAAGAACAACAAACTTCATACAGGAACAGTGAGAAAGAGACTAGCCTTCAGTTCAAACACAAACTATACCTCTAGCTCCTTTTCTTTCATGCCTTGGAAGGTCGACAAAAAATACCACGAGTAGGACAGGAACTCCAGACTGCTGTGCTAAAATATTATGGAAAGAAAACTCACATCGCTGAGGCTTGTCATATTGGGACCACTGATTTCAGAAAAAAAATAATAATACAAAAGTAAAAGCTGCTGGTGAAGGTTTTCAGTTATCTAGGTCATAGTTATTCCAAAAAAAAGAAAATTAATAACAATCCACTGGACTTTGTTTCTAAGTTCAAAGACTTTTTGCTTCCTATCCAGGAAGCTTTTTCAATTCAAAATGTGAGAAATAGCATTGAGTTCAGGGTTTTATACAGTACTGTATAAAACCTCGAACTCAACGCTCTTCCTGACATTTTCTTTTTCTTTTTTTGAAAAGTAAAATTTGCACAAATTTAGCCCAGGCTAAATCTTTTCATCATAAAATCCAAAGCATATCGAAGGAATAATGCTTTTTTGTTCAATTCTGTGAGGTGGGCTTTGCCTCTACATCCCCTCATACAAAACATTGTTGGATCCATAGAGGTCTTAAACACCAGAGCCCTGTTTCAGAAAGTGGGCTTAACTTATTCTGAGTAGAGAACACTTATCCTGAGTCAACTTATTCTGCTTAGCGTACGCAGGATTACTGGTTTCCAATCAGGTGAAACCGAAATGGTAACTTAGCTACAAGTTAAGTTCAGGGTAAGCACCAATATGAGAAGAAACCCTTACCAAAAGAATGCAGAAAGAATGATTCACCATAAATAAGAGGGCTTAAAGAACTTCTAATTAATGAATTAATTACTGAATAATTTGCTGAATTCCACAGCATGTTTTAAAAACGCAATTAATAATATTTTAGAAGTTAAACCTTGATTCATGAGTCAATATAAAAAAGCAAGCATGCAGAAAAAGTTATGCAGAAGAAGTTGATGTTTCTCTTTTTCTATCAGTTAGCTTAACAAGGTATTTTTTACAAGAAAACATAGATGTTTTATCAATAATGAACAGCAAAAAAGCATTAAAAGGTAAAACACAATACCCTTTATTGAAGAATTGGGAAATGTGAAGCTATCTATGCTTCAAATTGTGACTGGAAACCCAAAGTTAAATGAAAAGATGTTGCTTGAAATCACAAAATGTGATGCAGACTCAGTCACTGCCCTCACTGATGATCAGTTTGGGTGAATTTTCCTTAGATTTATTTTAAAGATTAGTGACAATGGAGCACAGCAGAACCATGTTTGAGTGGGGGATGGGGTAGTTTAATTATTTGCAGTAGGCTAAACTATGTTGTAAGCGAAATAAGTTCTCACTTATTCCAACTTCTAAAACGGGGCCCCGATAGGAAAGTCAGGAGTTCCCTTTGCTAAGTAAGCTATTGATGTGAAGCATCCAGCTTCCTTTTCCTACCCACTTTTTTACTGCCATCATTCAGTGATACTATCCTGCTTTGGCATCCAAGGTGGAGATTGATTGCTAGAATCACCTATACCAGAGAAGAGAAAAGTATTCAGGTGAGTTATGATAAAAATGTAGGATTATTTAAAACACAATAATACCATTACATGTGAATTAAATGGTAAATGACCTATATTTATGGTTTTTTAAGTCGGCCAAATAGCTCAAATTGTAGCCTCTTCCTTCATGTATCTAGCTCCTTTCTTAAAAGGCACGACGTGGACTTTGTGACCTAAAGAGTTGACGCATTTGAGTCGGGGGTGTTTAACTGTCGAACTTCCCTATCCAATTCAATTATGGTTATTGAAGTCCCGATTTGATCACCAGATGATTTTCGATTATTAATGATTCTTGATTAGTAAATGATTTCCCATTTGACAACAGCAACCGAAGACAAACCATAATTTTATTGCAGCCTTAAAAGAAAAAAGAAAAAACAATCAGCTGCTTAATCACAGTCTACTTGTTTTTTCAATTAATTACAGTATTTTTCACACCTTGGCTTGCTACTTGGTCTGATAAAATTTTAAATCTCATACTTGAGTAGAGAGGAGCGCAGCACAGATGGCAGGCTGCTGTTCAAGGAGCCGATCAACCATGTCAAAGCCACTATTTCACCTTGCTGGAGCATCCATCTTGAGTTTGTGTTTAGGCACACTGTTAAAAAAGTAAATGGCAATTGTTGTTCTAACACACAATTGTATTGTAATCCGACTCAGAAATATAAATTTGACATCTAACAAATAAATACACGTTTGCCCAACTCAAATTCTCAGAAGTTGGTTTAACAAGGAGTTTTAAATCGCCTATACAAGATTTTTTGAGTTCCCTCAACTGTAAACTCATGGGCATGCGCACTGCTTATGTTCATGGACACGCCCACTACGGTACGGGGTTTCCTATCCCTTTCTTCAAGGGCACAGCCTTTTTCCCTCGTGTTTGAGAAGATTGGCGGACATTGTGATTTTATGCATCTGGAGAACCACGGAGGAACGACCCTGGGATCTTACCAGTTTTCCCGGTGAGTGCTGCAAAGTACAGACAGTTAGCGGTTAGCTCCGTGAGTTAGCATTCCCTTGTGGTGTATTGCCACCGAGTTGAAGCATGAGTTCACATGTTTTTCACGTTCTGATGAAAGGAAAAGCAGCGCACGTGCGCGTTTATAATGCGCGTGTGCGCGTGCGTGTTTATGCCGCGCATGTGCGGGTGAGTGTTTATGCATAGAGAAAAGAGTGTGCCTGTTATTTTCATTGTACAAATGAAAAGAGACATTAAGTTGAGTGTAATAACTTATTAAATTTCTAAATTGTTTTATGTAGTGCAGTGTTGTTGCACTCAGGCACAGAATATTACAAGACTACATTATTTTACTTTCTTAATCCGATGTGGGTATTTACTGTTATTTACATTATTTACATGTGGATTTTTTGCTTTCATGATTTTATTTGCTTTACAAGAAAAACAGTGACATTAACATTTTATATGTTAACCCTGTAATGCAGCAGTTAATTCGTAATGAGTTAGAAAAGTTACATTACACACTGAAATGTATCATACTTGGAGAGATATAAACTGTACAGTTAAGAACAAGAAGTGAATGGATTTAACTAAGCCCTGTTGTGCTATGCAGGCTGGGTTTTTTGGATACCCTGGATTCTGGATTCTCTCCTTAATTGGAGGTGGCGAGCCAACCGTGTGAACATCTGGATTTGGACTGAAGAGAAGGATTTGGACTGAAGAGGACTTTCTTTTTTTGCATTCATCGTCCTGTCGGAGTGGTAGGACTAAAAAGAAAAACTCGGAGATAAAAAGGGAAAACCTTTTTCTTTTTCCGTTGGGAAACAAAACATTTTATTTCATTTTATTTTTTTTAAAAGGGTGCACCCAATTTAAAGAGACTACAATTGAAAAAAACAAACTGAAGGCCGTCCAAATTTGTAAAACTGTTATTTTTTCATATATGTTAATACACTTACTTCACAAAAAATTACCTGTGTGTTTTCCTCTTACTAAAATGGTGTCTTACTGTTTTTTCCCTCATCATCACTCTTACGAATCTAGAACATTCTGGTCCAGTGTCAGGTTACTTTGATCTGTGCAGTTAAGATTATGTTGTTGAACATGGTTTTATACTGTATCTATTGATGCAATGTTTGGCTTGAAGCAATAAAAATGTTGTATTAACATAATTTTTTGTGTGTTGAATGATTGGTAGTGAAGACGATTGGTAGGACTAAAAAAAACTGAGTTGATAGAACTCAACTTGCAGATAACACTACAAAATCTGAGTTTGTAGAACTCAAAATCTATATGTCAAACTCATAAAACAAAGTTGATAGAACTCAGAACTTAAAGGTGAAACTCAAAAACCTAAGTTGGTAGAACTCAAAATTTCTATGTAACACTCCAAAAACCTAAGTTGGCAGAACTCAAAAATCTTTGTAAACTCAACCACAGTGAATTTAAGTAAGGAAAACTCAAAAAACCAAATGCATCACGTTGCCTAGAAAATGTAAGTTCTGTCAACCTCTATTTTTTTTTCAGTGCAGTTCTAGTAAAAAAGAAAGAAAAAAGAAAATAGAAAAGCAAATTACTAGTAGCCTACAGAAACTACGAGCTTGCTTTGAATGCAGCAATTAAAATAAATTCACTTTTATAAAAATGTTTTTTTTGTTTGTTTTTTTTTAAATCAGTTTACTCATTTTGCTTAACGAGTAGGGCCTGCTTTTGTTCCAGGACATGATTGGCTGTGGTGCTGCTGTAAAAAAAAGCCAGTAATCAACTTCCATTGATCACTGGATAACAATTTACAAAATAAAACAGTGCAAAATAAATCAAAGTTTAGTCATCTATGAGAACTGCAGGAAGTCAGGTGAACTTTCTGGTTGGTCTGAGGTCAGCTGACTGATAAGGAAGGAGTTGGTTAATGACAACTGATGACTAATTGATTTGCTTACTTGAGAGATGAAAGGGAGGTAGCATGGATCTGTAGGGGTTTGATTCAGCTGGCTTTGCGGGCTGTAGACCTGTCTGCTTAGGTTCACTGGTTGTCTGGAACAATAACAGTCCACATAAAAAATGATTCACAAGATGACAAATTTCAACAAAACAATATTCCTTGTTTACGTTTTTGGCTGGAATGCCATAAGGGGTAATCACCCGGTGAAGAGAGATGATCCTGAAGCTCTATGTCTGAAACCCAAAACATACAGATGGGCACAAGACCTGGGGCCTGTTTCAATAAGGAAGTTCAACCAACTCTGAGTTAAAACTTGAACTCTGAGTTGACTTATCCTGAGATTGGAAACTCTGAGTTTTGGGTTTCAGAACAGCTGAAATGAGTTAGTTCAATCAACTCTAAATTGACTGACTCTGAGTTAAGCGTGTGCACCACAACTATAAAAAGCCATTATCAATGGAGCACAGATATTACGAGTCACCATGGCAACAGCTTCAGACAAAAAAAGGTGTGCATATTTCTCACCAGCAGAACTGGGTGTGCTTATGCAAGCATATGCAGAATTTGAACATGTATTTTAAAAAAAAAAAGCAACACGGCTGCAGCGGCAAAGGAGAGAGAGTTAGCTTGGGTGAAAATAGCTGCTCGAGTCAATGCGTAAGTTTACATTTTAATTACTTTTATACAGTGTTGGGTGTAATGAATTAAGTTACTTAAGTCATATAAATACTGTGATTAAATTAAAGACTATAAAACAATAGTGGATTTAATATCAAATTTTAAAAGGTATATTTTGATTTGAACTTTCTCCCTCTAGTTACACACTTTGGTCAATTTACTGTAAGATTAATTCATGCAATTGAATATTATTTATTTGAAAGCATTAGAAATGCAGTTTCTTGTCTCTCCTTGTATTGTTCAAGTGGTTGAGGTTGATTTGGGATTTAGAAAGTAATTAATAAGTAAGTAAAACAAACTAGTAAGTAGACCAATACTTTCTAGAGACAGTAATTATTACATTAATCTAATTAGACTTGTTGAAGATAAAATTTGTAGTTAGTAATTAAGAACTATTTTAGAGTAACTTATCCAACTGTTATAATATCAGAGGTGAAACTGGAAGAACAGTATTTTATTAAACCTAATTTAGTTTTCATGGATAGGTGCAATCCTGCAGGCATCAAAAGAACATGGTAGCAGCTGAAAATGAAATATAAAAACATACTTCAAGCAGGTAAGCCTTGAGCACATCATGGGAGTAGAGTAGCTACCTGGCTTTACAAACAGGATCATCCATAAAAGGACATGCCATTTCATTCCCTTTGATGCGCTCTACGTGACTGAAATGTGTGCAATGAATACTGTATGTCCCCAAAGAATCAATGAGGTGTTTAAACACCACTTCCTCTTTAAAAAAGGGGAGGAGACCAAAATAAACTCTGGATTTTCTGAAGAAAACCTGCTCCCGACCAGGTTAGGTTCACAGAGTAAATTCCCATGGTACCTGACTCTGAGTATAAGTTACCTCTCTTTCAGAAACGGGCTTGACTTACTCTGCTTTCTCAGGTTTAACTTACCTCCCTTTCTGAAACAGAAAACCCAGAGTTTCCCTCATTTCAGCGTTAACAAACTCAGAGTTTTCACTTAACCTCCTTTCTGAAACAGGCCCCTGCAGTTCAAAAATAAAACCACCTAGAAAATGTTGTGTTGTCGCCTTGCCTCTCTGTTAAATTGTGAGCCTCTGTCGGTCAAAATTGACAGGTAGTGTGATAATCTCACAATGCTTTGCTGCTTAGATAACTGTTACCATCAATTCTGCTCACTGTGAGAAAGTAAGTGTGATGCACATTTGGGAAAAGTGGCAGGCAGTACACCTGCAAAAACAACAGTCAGGACTTATCTGGATGCGAAGCTGTGGCATGGTCTTTAACAGGCTGTTAATGCTAAGAATCTGTCTTAATTAAAGCAGTTCTATAAAGAAAAGTGAGCAAAAATTCCTCCACAGTGATGTGCAAGACTAATTGCCACTTGATAGCAGATGTTGCTGGCAATAGTGGCACAACCAGCCATTATGTGTAATGGATGATTTTTTTTTTCACATAGAGTCAGGCTAGTTTATATTGCCATTTATTTTAGTACAACAAATAAAAAAATGCTCTTTGTATATATTCTGGTTGTCTTTGTCTGATATCTGATTTGATAAGGTGCTAAAACATTAAAGCATTAAAATCAGACAAAGAGAATATTTAAAGCTGTGCAAGGTAACATTTCTATGCAGACGTTTATCAAAAATAAAATTGATCTATTGATATCAGTAATGGTTTTATGTCATATTTACACTTGTGACACCGAAATTGATGAGGTTCTGAAAAACTTTTCTAGATGCAAATATTCTGTTAGAAAGGATTTAATGGTGCAAGAGTTAGAGTTAATTTATGCATTTTCTTCTAAATGTGAGAGTAGAACTCTTAAATTTTGTTATGCTCAAAATCAACTGGAACTGATGGAGCAACTTCTGATTATAGACAGTACAAAGATAAATATTTAATGCTAGAAGCATTTACTCTGAGCATGGATGTCTGGCTTCAATACAGCTTCCATAAGTATCAGCCATATTGATGGCAGATGTTCCCTAGAGCAAATGCAGAATGTGCTCTGGCAGTTGGTTTAAACTCTGTCTCGTCACATCTTCCCTCCCTCCTGCTTGCCTCCTCATTGTCAGGCACATCACATTTGAAACAATCCTCAGGCAATAATTGCCATAAACAAAAAAAACCTGTTTATCTGGTTGGAACAGCAGTCCAAATGAATTCACGCTACCATGGGGAGTGAGGGGAATGATGGCAGTGAATGAAACTTTGATATTCATACAAAAGAATGAAATCAATTTGAACGAAAAACATATTTCTCTTTTCTTTCCCTCCGTTTACTTTCTTTGATGTTTTTTTGGGGAGAAAAATAAAACGGTTCTCTGATGCTTTTGGGGATACAAGCAAGAAACCCTGTTGATAATTATAGATTAGTTTTACACTGGCATTATCATGATCAGTGTAAGCTGTTTTTTAATTATGCATGGTGTGATAAAAACATAGCACTGAAATTATGAAGAACGCAAGAGTTAACAAAAACACAAACACTCAAATAAACACCAACTGTCATGTTTGGTAAGCATAAGACTGGTTTTGGAAACACTGACAGGCACAAATGGAAAGTTTGAAAAATGTATGATTTTTTTACATAAAAAAAAATTAACATGTAGAACCTTACGTGTTTACAGCAGGTTTTCAGGTCGGCTCCAAGTAGAGTTAACATCTGAGGCTTCAAACAAGAAAATATGCTAAAATATTTTCAGAGAGGAATTCTTACTGTTTAAGGAGGCAATGAAATACCAAGAGGATGCAGTTATAACCACCGAGTAATGCTTTCTTTGGTATCTTTCTGAGTGTTTCCCTGAAAAACTGAGAAACTTTGGAGGGTGGACAGGCAGGTAAGCTAAGTTGTTGGAGTGACCCAGGCTGTCGGTATCAGGAGGGCAACAGAGAAGCAGTGACAGAGATTCACAGGGGGAATCTTTAGAGGATTTCTACAGCAATAACAAAGAGCAAGAAAGCAGAACACTAGAATGTAGGAATCGAGCTGGAACACTGGAAATTGGTTCCTTTGGTGGGAATACAGAAAAGGTAAACACTCTTGAGGTAAGAAGACACAAACTGTAGTAAGATAGGTCTGATAACCATGTCTAATAATAATAATAAAACAGAAATATGATCAGATAATCTGCTCTTCTGACTTGATGGGCTGTGACTATGGGAGAACACCTGCCAGTCACATCTTGCAATAAGAGGTGATGAAAGTAATATATGATCACATCAGCCATGCACGCAGTTCTATGGATATTACATAAATATGCTCTTATACAATCATTAGACCAATATTGAAAAAATAAAAGCTAAATTCTTAAATAATTTTGATAATTGAAATATACTATATTGCCAGAAGACATTGAAAAGATGACATGATTTACATCCATGTCATCTCAAGACACTTTACAGAGACAATTGAACCACATCAAACAGTTGGATTGGTTCAAACTTTTCTATATAAGGAAAAAAGCAGCTGATTTCATTGACTCAAGTTGGCAGCAATCTCTCACTGATCATGCATGTAGTGACAGTGGAGAGGGATAACTCTGTTTTTATAATAATATAAAATAAGTATATTTATATAACAATATATATATGGATAACTTTCTTTTAACAGGAAGATGTTAGGCTTAGAACAGGTTGACCCAGTATTCGAGGCAGACAAAAATTTTAGGTTTAAAAGTTTATTATGATCAGAATAGGAGCAGGTGGTGTCAACGTCTCGAGCAGGAACCTCTGCTGGAGTGACCTTGTTTATGTGAAAGCGCTTGCAGAGAGACATGTAGGTCACCAACCTGGTCTTAATGTCCAGTTCTGGTCCAGGAGTAGAGGTAGATCTCAGCTGGCATATGCGAGGGACAGGAGGAGGTCAGAACCATGAAGTCAAAAGCCAGACAGGTTAGGATCAGGAAATCAAAACTAAGAATGCTCAGATAAAGGGCTGGTTATACTCCCCGCAGCAGTGGGTCGCAGTGGGCTTGACGCAGACATTTTTTATTTATGCTCAATTTTGAGCGTGGTCTGCACTATACGCTGTGGGTCTAGATATGGCTGAGGCAATGAAGAAGTGAAGGCAAGTTTATGCGACAATGGAGGGACATGAGAGCGAAAAAGAGCGGGGATCCAGGTGGAAAAAGGATCCCAGCATTCTCGTGCACCTCACTCTTCTAGCTGGTAAAACTTCACGAGTTGTTTTCCGCAATTTCGGTCATAAAAACAAAACAAGCTGGCCTCCTGTCTGCGGCACTGTCTGCGGTCACCTACAATTTGGGAGAGGTGCAGCAGAGTGTCTGTGGAGGGGGCGTTGACGTCTTTGCGTTCTCTGCGACACCAACGCAGACAACCTAATTTCAAAGTATAGATCAGCCTTAACAAATGGCTCGATATATTCTGGCACTGATGACTGGTTTGAAGGCTGGTTAGATATAGGCACATGCAAGTGGATCAGGGGAGAGGTAATGGAAACTGGGCAAAGCTAAGCTGGTGTATGCAATGGATGATCAGAACAGACATCAATGCCGAGATCATGACAAAAGTAAAAAGCCCCATCATCACATAAATTATCAGATTTTGTGTAAGAGCTTGACGCCTCCAATTTCTGACCTGAACATGTTTGAGCATGTCTATGATTACTTGATGCAGAAACTTTGAGTCTGACCTTATGTGTTTCTGGAGACATTACAAAAAAATAAAAATATTCTGAACAAACTCCCAAATCTTTCTGACAGCTTTTCAAGAACAGGTCATTAGTTGGAAATGGGATGCTAATCTCATTCACATTTACATGAAAGCAGATGTACAAATATCTTTTGGCAATGCAGAATATATGAGCATGACTGGAACAGAGCCACTATTCTCACAGGGCCAGCCCACTGCAGGCTACAAAAGACCTCAGACTGTGGTGGAGGTTCATCTTGTAGGACAACAAACAATGCAGCCTAAAACATGCAGTCAACTTAAAACTAACAGCAAACCACACTCACACAAGTTAGATTAGAATGTATGTCAAGACCTGAAAACCTATGCTTACAATATTCAATATTACAATATTTCTCAGTAGCCAATCACAGCCTGCGCAGCTACATCTGCGGGAAGAACCAGGAGCGTGTGCAGAGACGAGCCGCGAAAGCGTTTTGAAAGGAAAAGAGGAGATATTCAGTAAGGAACCGAAAGAGTCTCACAATATCTCTCAAACTGCATGAGCTGGGAGGAAAACAACCCGACAGCAGAAGCCAAGCTACGTCGGTAAGCTGCGTTGGATACTTGTTGGAAAAAAACCGAGAGATACATGTTATGACTTTGCGAGGTCTTCATGCTAACGCTAGCTTGGTATCTCACAGGCTATATTCTTACCGTTCATCTCGTGAGCTGTGGCATTGCTGGAGGCAACGTGAACCCGGTTTTAAACCCAGAACAACGGTGAGAAATGAAGCGGGACGCTTTAGAGGTTGTGGTATTTTTCTGTGTATGGTAAATATGCTAGAAAAAGTTATATGGTCTTCTGAGACTGTGAAAATAGGCTGAAATGGAAAATAGTGCAGTGTTTTGAGCATATAAGTGCAAGGAATACTATGCTATTTAAAGCTGCTGATGAATGTGTTTAAGAAAAGAGGAGTTTCTTTATTTTTTTCTGATGAATATGTTTAAAAGGACAGTTTACTTAGGTTGTTTTATATATTGTAAGTTTATTGGGAGAAAATGATTTGATATATTGTATATGTAACATTTTGGTCTATTTTGTAAGCGTACATCCTTAAAGGGAATCCAGATGATAATTTTTGGTGCAGGTCTCCTTTTGCATTAGAAGGCCTATAGTGCAGGAGGGGTAACTAAGCACATGTTTTTCATATCTCTGGATAGGCTTATTAAATATGTTGCACTTTTGTTACAATTGCACTTTATTATTCCATTTATGATAGTCATCCTATCAGCTCATTGTTATTAATCACTTACCGTGATAAAATTCCGATTGTTTATAAAAAACAGTAGAAGTGTGAATCTGTTTGAATGTTGTACAACTAGAAGAAAAGAGAGATTTGATTTGAGTTAAGATTTATAAATAACATTTAATGCATTATTTGCATTTTTACAAAGGGATTTTGAGATAAGACATCTGAGGACGAATTGTAATGGATATATTTGACCTTGTCAACAGGTCAGGTTTTTTTAGTTGGTGGACAGTGAGTTCCCAGGACCCAAACGAGATCCCAGATGGCGAGCCGAAGAACCTAGGAGGAAAACGCGTACCATACACACACATACACATTTTTTTCATTATTGAGAACTCTTAGATACAGGTGCACCTGCAATAACTCAGGGCCCCAACGGACAAATTTTTTTTTTTTTGTGCGCACCATTTTTGTTTTGGGGGTTTATTCAAATTTATTTTGTATTGATTCATCATTTAACTTGTTCTGTGTAAAAAAAAAAAAATACACGAGTGGCTGTTCAAACTTTGACTCTGTGCTCCTCATTATTGTTGCTCAACCTCTTGGCTCTTACAGAATCTA
>NW_024038619.1:0-22214 GCF_016077235.1 Cyprinodon tularosa
CTTAGACTGCTGGAGGACATAGGGACCCCTTTTTCATCATTCTGCTTCATTCTATCTCTATTCTCCCACTCTGCAGAATCTGTTAGTTCAATCTCTAACGTTCTGCTCTCTCTGCTTTTTCTCATAGTAGCTTCATCTGGTCTGTTCCTGTTTGGCTGTGACTCCATCCTGGAGAGAAATATCAGCTGTGCTGCTGCCATCAACACCTTTGTTTCTAGATGTTGGAGCTTGGCCTGTTTTCCAGTGTAGTCCTGTTTCTCTGACTGTGACTAACTGGATGTGCTCTCTTCATCCTCTGACATGGGAGCTGGCTCGGAGCTCGTCTGCCTGGCTGTGTGTTTCCTGGACGGGGCCGCCTGTGGAGCTGGTTGACAGTTGCCTTTTGTATCTATGCTTCTTTTTCTATGTCTGCTTCTGTCTCCTTGAACCCCAGTGGGCCTCAGCAGATGGCCGCTCACACTGAGCCTGGTTCTGCTGGAGGTTTCTTCCTGTTCAAAGGGAGTTTTTCCTCTCCACTGTCGCTACAAGCATGCTTAGTGTGAGGGATTGCTGAAGAGTCAATGAGTCGATGCAATCAGCTGGTTTTCCTTAGATAGAAAACTTTGAATCAATCTGACTGGATGATCTGGTTGAACCGTAGAAACAAACTTAATAGAACTGAACATTAGCCCGTCTGCAGCAGCCGGGGCCGGTTTTAGATTCTGATCATAGATTGAGGATCATTTCAATGATTGAGTTTTGCCACCTAGAGAAGAACATTAAAGACTCATTAAATTGCAATAATGTTTTGTTTTTTTTTTCCCTGAAAAGGATGAAGAACTGAGTATTTTGGAAACACTTTAAAACTCAGCTGATGTCAAGTCGTTCATTTAAAGCTAGTTGTTTGTTTCTGTGGAATCATCAGAACGATGCATCGTTTAGTGTAAAGCAGCTCAGTGGGAGGCGGTTCTACAGAACCTGGATGTGATCGAAAGCCCAGAAACTCCAATGTTGGCAATAACCCAACTGCCTGACAACCCAAACCCTTCGTTACGCTCTGGTTTCAATTAGAAAGTGGAATTTAAAGACCCAGCAGGAATTAATGTTCTTCTCTCAACCGACCCAAATAAAGAAGCAACGTCTGTTTGATGAATTAATCTACACCAATGATTAGAATATATTGCCTTTTGTATCTATGCTTCTTTTTCTATGTCTGCTTCTGTCTCCTTAAACCCCAGTGGGCCTCAGCAGATGGCCGCTCACACTAAAGTGCCCTGAGATAACATGATGTGAATTGGAGCCATAGAAATAAAATTAATAGAATTGAATCATCCCACATCATCTGATGGGCAAACTGGAACAACTGGGCTTCAATACACCCCTCTGCTATTGGCTGCTAGACTTCCTCACCAACAGACCTCAGTCAGTCCGGGTCGGACCTCTGATGTCATCAGTCTAAGCCCCTCCCCTCAGGGCTGCGTCCTGAGCCCCCTTCCGTTCACCCTGATGACACTAGACTGCGTCCCCAGGTTCACCACCGATCACACGGTGAAGTTTGCAGACGACACCACGGTGGTGGGCCTCATCAGAGACGACAACGACCTGGACTACAGAGAGGAGGTGGAGCAGCTGGTGGAGCAGAGATAACAGCCTGATCCTGAAGGTGGAGAAGACCAAGGAGATCATGGTGGACTTCAGGAAGAAGCGGCCTAACCACGCTCCACTGCTCATCAGCAGCTCAGCTGTAGAGGTGGTCAGCAGCACCACATTCATCACAGACACCCTCACCTGGACTGGAAACACCACCTCACTGGTCCAAAGGGCCCAGAAGCGCTTGGACTTCCTGCCCCCCCCCATCCTCCCCACCTTCTCCAGCAGCACCATAGAGAGCGTTCTGAGCAGCTGTCTCACTGTGTGGTGTGGAGGCTGCAGCGCCTCAGACTGGAAGAAGGTGAGAACAGCAGAGAGGATCATGGGGGCTCCTCTTCCCTCCATTAAAGACATTTCATCCCAGCGCTGCATCATGTTTTTTCTCACACACTGTTTACATTTGATCACTGCTGAACTTTAAGGAATGGAAAAGTTCAGAAAGCTTTTATTGTCATTTTTTTATTGTCAAAATGATAAAAGCTGCAGAAAGATGGACATCACGTAGGTTGGAGATGACCTAACAATCTGCAGGTAGGAGCAGCAACTGCTGGCAATCTGAAGGGATTGCTGATGCCTTCCCATCCTGCCACTGAGGCCACAGCTGAGATCTGGGTTGGATTATTTTGGAGGAAAACTGTTAACATATTTTTGGAGGTTTTTCTACAAGAAATCAGCTAAAGAACCTTTGATGTTCTGGTTTAAAGCTTCTGCGTTTAGATGTTTTCTGCACATCCTCCCCCCTACAGTCCATCAGCAGTCTGTGAGGAGGGTCCAGCTCCCCCCCCCCATGTTGTGGAGAAGGAGCTGGACCCTCTGACCACTGTGGCAGACAGGAGTCTGTCCAGGCTTCAGTCCATCTTGGACAATGTCTCACCCCCCCCCCCCCCCCCCTCCATGACACACTGGCCCAGCAGAGGAGCTCCTCTGACCCAGATGCACCACAGAGCGCCACAGGAATTCCTTCCTGCCTGCGGTCATCCATCTCTACAACGCCGCCCTCAGAAAGTCCCCCCCCGCCTGTAAATCAGACTCAGATTATAGAATTATTGACAATTATTAATTCTTTTGCTCTATTATTACTTTTTTTTAGACCTGTAAGTATGATCTAACGATGTATCTATTATAGTTAAATGTGTATACTTTTATTTTTAGAGTGGAAAGTTGTATTTCTTTGTGTTGTATTTTATTTCTTTAGATGATAAATATGTTGTTTGTAGACCTGCAGCGTGTAACAGAGATAATTCCTCTGAGATCATTAAAGTATTTCTGATTCTGTTTCAGACATTAAAGCTGCTTAGAAGCTAGTTGATGATTTTCAGGATGTTTTCCAAGGAAGGAAAACCTTCAGGATGAGAAGGTTGGCCTGCTTTCCTGTAACTTTAGACGTTTTGCTCTGCAGAATCTCTAATGGATCCAGCATGTGTTCCGCAGACAGCAGGCTGCCATCATCGACTCCCTGTTCCAGCTTTTTATGAAACCTTTGAGGGAATAAATGAAACACCGCCTGTGGTAATGACATCATCAACCTGACTGAATGCATCACTGACTACGTGACCTTCTGTACTGTATCCACGCCACGGCTACGGAGCTTTCCAAACAACCCCCCCTGGATGACTCCTGAGCTGAAAGTCCTCCTGAACCAGACAGAGCAGCGTAGGGTTCAGGAGAGCTCCAATGGAGGATCAGGGAGGCAAAGATGGGACGGCTGTCAGTCAGAGGTCTGCGGCCCCCCCTGGGGACCAATCCAGAAGAAGAGCTTGGACTTCCTGGCCCCCCCATCCTCCCCACCTTCTCCAGAAGCACCATAGAGAGCGTTCTGAGCAGCTGTCTCACTGTGTGGTGTGGAGGCTGCAGCGCCTCAGACTGGAAGAAGGTGAGAACAGCAGAGAGGATCATGGGGGCTCCTCTTCCCTCCATTAAAGACATTTCATCCCAGCGCTGCGTGTCCCGTGACATCATCAATGACCCCTCACCCCCCCCCCCACCTGCTGCCCTCTGGGAAGAGGCTTCCCAGCATTCAATGCAGGACCAGCAGGTTCTGCAGCAGCTTCTTCCCCCCCGCCATCACACTGATGACACCAAACTTGCTCTACATGGTGAATCTTCAAAAGAACTCAACTCAAATGTTTTTTACTGCCATCAATTTCTATTAATTCCATTGTCGATATATTGACCTGAGTTTCTTTTATTCAGGCCTCAGAGCTGCAAGGTATCTGAGGGAGGTTTGTTTTTCCTATTTAGGATAAAAATAATCCTTCTCATAACAATTTAGACTGGAATTATTTCATAACATTATATGTTGTTAACTGTAAGGGTTTTGGGTAACGATTTGTGGAGAACTTCACAGTAGAGCCAAACTCCATCTATCCAGATCTGGGCTCAACATCTTGTTCTTTTTTCTTTGTACAGAAAATAAAGTTCTGACTGATGGAATCAGCATCTATCTCCACTATGAACAGGATTGCATAGTTTTACACTGGCCATACGTCAACATTTCTTGGAACCGCCACTGTTGTCAAATTTCTTGTTCCATTTCTAATATCTGGTTAATTAAGGCTAGCATCATCATCAGGTCATAATGCAGTTAGAGAATATAGCATAGAGGTGAGGACATCTGTGATAAGGTACAAATTGGTGCTAAAAAAAGGCACTGCCATCAACGCTTTTGTTTTATATATGCTGGAGCTTGGCCTGTTTTTCAGTGTAGTCCTGTTTCTCTGACTAACTGGAAGATCTCTCTTTCATCTTCTGAACCTATCTGACTGGATGAACTGGTTGAACTGTGTCTGTAAAGTGACCATAGATGACATGATGAGAATTGGCACTATATATATAAACTGAATTGAATTAATAATGAAATAACCTCATTAAATAACCGCATTTTACAACTGAATGGTATATGACATACCTGAATCATGTATTAGATCAATTCCTTGCCTATTTCATGGTATTTCCATCAGTGTATCTAGTCATGCCTTATATCCACTTTGGGAAGCTTAGAAGTTCTGGGATGGCAGCAGATGGACGAGGTCCTCCTGAAACCTTGAATATGACCCAACGACCCATTTTTGATTTAAAACCTTTTATTAAACACCAGAACAACCAGAAGACTGAATCATACAAGGACTTTGATCGCGGCCGGCGGTCCGTCCAGCCAGACACATCTTGGTACCAACTTTCCCTGAGTTGCCCTCAGTGTTGGACCAGTTTGGTTGTGAACAGAGGCTCTTTGGGAAATGAATCAGCTTCAGTCATGGGGTCACTGGAAGTTGAGTTTTGGTCGGTTCAGCCCAGCTCAGAGCTTTGTGGAAAGGTTTGTACTGTTACCATCTCAGAGGAAAGGAAAGTAGATTTAAAACATATTGGATCTTTAAGGCGGAAGTTAACTGGACCAGCTGTTTAACCCGCTTGGGGGCTGGTAGGGGGGGAATCCTTCTTAAACCGGTCTTAAACCAGACCAATAAAAGCTTCAATAAGATCTGCAGTGGAGAAGCAAAAGCAGGAAACGGTCCAGAAGACATCTTAGAAACAGCTGAGCTTAAAGACAATGGATGAGCTGGAGGAGGGCGTGAAGACCAGCAGAACCAGAGATGATGATGCACCTTTATCTGTTGCTGCTCTAACATGTCTGCCCAACCAAAGGTCAACTTAAACATGTCATGACCCACTGAAATCCACCCCCTTCCTCCATCCAGAGGTCGGAGGTCGGTCCCGTCAGGCCGTCTTCTTACACACGTGGATGAAGTAGCACGGCGTCTGGGCCTGACCCGGACGATACGCCTTGAAGTCTCCATAGACGGTGTGCTCCATTTTGCCTTTGAATGCGTCCTTCAGGAGCTCAGAGAAGTTCTCCAGGCGGTGGGGATAGTAGGACAGTCGGAACTTACTGCGGAGAAACAACAGAACACGAGAAGACATCAAGTGGGGTGGGGGGGTGGTGGGCGGTTCTGAAGCTGAAAACCCGCCTAGCTGGTTTTTATAGTCCAGGCTGCAGCTCCGAACTTTGCTAAGATTCAACATGATGAAGTACCTTGAGGTACCTTCTGCCAAATACTCTGCCCAATAATCTGCTGATATTTAGAAGAAACTGTTAATCAGCTAAGCTCCTCTTCCTTGCTTTTATTTTTATTTTATTTTAATGTCTAATTTATGTAAAGCACTTTGGATTGTAGATATACTGAATTAAGCTTAACAATTAAACGTCCTTCTCTTCTCGGTACCTCATGGTGCGCTCTATATCATAGCAGTGATCGCGGGCGTATGTGGTTATTTGAGCGCTCTTGAATGCAGCACCCCCCCGCCAATCGGTCTGCTCTTGCAGAAAAGTCACGCCCCCTCACTCAGGTTGGTGTCAGGCTATTCTGATGGATCTGATTGGTCGATTTTCAGCTTCTATCTGGTGGCTCTTTGAACCAAATAAAATCCTCTTTGCCTTTTAAGTAGAGTTGTGACGCTCTGACAGCGTTTATTGACATTAATGTCCTCTGATCCCAGATTATGCTTTTCAATGCTGGGGGTGTCAGGGACATTTACTTTGTTCTAAATTTTAGACAGGGATGAAATTTCACATAAAATACATCACAGATACTAGATCTTCATATTAGTTTATGCAGTATACTACTATCCTTTTTAAAGCGATTTATGATGCATACTAGCGTGGGGAATGCTGTGGCTTGACCTCCGTTAATTTTAAACCACAGACTTAGATGTCCGGGGATTAAAGCTCTACTCCAGATTACCTTCAGATCTACATCCTTCAACAAAGCCTGAGTTAGTTTACCAGCAGGATCCTGGGCAGATGTTGAATAACCTAAAGAGCAAAGCTGATCTAAATTTTTAATAACTTTTAGATAAAGAATTCATTTTCTATAGAAAGTATATATCATGCATTTTATTTTTGTTTTATCATGTGAACTGGATACATTAACCATGGCCCTCTCTGGACCCCATGGCACCCTCCTGGGACCCAGTGGCACCCTCCTGGGACCCAGTGGCGCCCTCCTGGGACCCAGTGGCGCCCTCTCTGGACCCCGTGGCACCCTCCTGGGACCCAGTGGCGCCCTCTCTGGACCCCGTGGCACCCTCCTGGGACCCAGTGGCGCCCTCTCTGGACCCCGTGGCACCCTCCTGGGACCCAGTGGCGCCCTCTCTGGACCCCGTGGCACCCTCCTGGGACCCAGTGGCGCCCTCTCTGGACCCCATGGCACCCTCCTGGGACCCAGTGGCGCCCTCTCTGGACCCCGTGGCACCCTCCTGGGACCCAGTGGCGCCCTCTCTGGACCCCGTGGCACCCTCCTGGGACCCAGTGGCGCCCTCTCTGGACCCCGTGGCACCCTCCTGGGACCCAGTGGCACCCTCCTGGGACCACGTGGCGCCCTCCTGGGACCCAGTGGCACCCTCCTGGGACCCCGTGGCACCCTCCTGGGACCACGTGGCGCCCTCCTGGGACCCCGTGGCACCCTCCTGGGACCCACGTGGCGCCCTCTCGGGACCCAGTGGCGCCCTCCTGGGACCCACGTGACGCCCTCTCTGGACCCAGTGGAACCCTCCTGGGACCCAGTGGCGCCCTCCTGGGACCCAGTGGCGCCCTCCTGGGACCCAGTGGCGCCCTCCTGGGACCCAGTGGCACCCTCCTGGGACCCAGTGGCGCCCTCCTGGGACCCAGTGGCGCCCTCCTGGGACCCAGTGGCGCCCTCTCTGGACCCCGTGGCACCCTCCTGGGACCCAGTGGCGCCCTCTCTGGACCCCGTGGCACCCTCCTGGGACCCAGTGGCACCCTCCTGGGACCACGTGGCGCCCTCCTGGGACCCAGTGGCACCCTCCTGGGACCCAGTGGCGCCCTCTCTGGACCCCGTGGCACCCTCCTGGGACCCACGTGGCGCCCTCTCGGGACCCAGTGGCGCCCTCCTGGGACCCATGTGGCGCCCTCTCTGGACCCAGTGGCACCCTCCTGGGACCCAGTGGCGCCCTCCTGGGACCCAGTGGCACCCTCCTGGGACCCAGTGGCGCCCTCCTGGGACCCAGTGGCACCCTCCTGGGACCCAGTGGCGCCCTCCTGGGACCCAGTGGCACCCTCCTGGGACCCAGTGGCGCCCTCTCTGGACCCAGTGGCACCCTCCTGGGACCCAGTGGCGCCCTCCTGGGACCCAGTGGCGCCTTCTCTGGACCCCGTTGCACCCCCCTGGGACCCAGTGGCGCCCTCTCGGGACCCAGTGGCGCCCTCTCTGGACCCAGTGGCACCCTCCTGGGACCCAGTGGCGCCCTCTCTGGACCCCGTGGCACCCTCCTGGGACCCAGTGGCGCCCTCCTGGGACCCAGTGGCGCCCTCTCTGGACCCCGTGGCGCCCTCCTGGGACCCACGTGGCGCCCTCTCTGGACCCACGTGGTGCCCTCCTGGGACCCCCGTGGCGCCCTCCTGGGACCGACGTGGCGCCCTCCTGGGACCCACGTGGCGCCCTCTCTGGACCCACGTGGTGCCCTCCTGGGACCCCGTGGCGCCCTCCTGGGACCCCGTGGCGCCCTCTCGGGACCCAGTGGTGCCCTCTCGGGACCCAGTGGCGCCCTCCTGGGACCCAGTGGCGCCCTCCTGGGACCCACGTGGCGCCCTCTCGGGACCCCGTGGCGCCCTCTCGGGACCCCGTGGCGCCCTCCTGGGACCCTGTGGCGCCCTCTCGAGACCCCGTGGCGCCCTCTCGGGAACCAGTGGCGCCCTCCTGGGACCCCGTGGCGCCCTCCTGGGACCCAGTGGCGCCCTCCTGGGACCCCGTGGCGCCCTCTCGGGACCCCGTGGCGCCCTCTCGGGACCCAGTGGTGCCCTCTCGGGACCCAGTGGCGCCCTCCTGGGACCCCGTGGCGCCCTCCTGGGACCCCGTGGCGCCCTCTCGGGACCCAGTGGCGCCCTCTCGGGACCCAGTGGCGCCCTCTCGGGACCCAGTGGCGCCCTCTCGGGACCCAGTGGCGCCCTCCTGGGACCCAGTGGCGCCCTCCTGGGACCCACGTGGCGCCCTCTCGGGACCCCGTGGCGCCCTCTCGGGACCCCGTGGCGCCCTCTCGGGACCCCGTGGCGCCCTCTCGAGACCCCGTGGCGCCCTCTCGGGAACCAGTGGCACCCTCCTGGGACCCAGTGGCGCCCTCCTGGGACCCAGTGGCGCCCTCCTGGGACCCAGTGGCGCCCTCCTGGGACCCACGTGGCGCCCTCTCGGGACCCCGTGGCGCCCTCTCGGGACCCCGTGGCGCCCTCCTGGGACCCTGTGGCGCCCTCTCGAGACCCCGTGGCGCCCTCTCGGGAACCAGTGGCACCCTCCTGGGACCCCGTGGCACCCTCCTGGGACCCAGTGGCGCCCTCCTGGGACCCAGTGGCGCCCTCTCGGTACGGAGAATGTCTCATCATGTTGCTTTTCATAAACTGACCATTATTGACTTATAACTTTTTTATCTGACCATCAAACTATTTCCTGCTGCTGTTCTTAGAGATTAAACACATTTGATGGAATTATTGTCAAATCCAGATAAAGAATAAAAACATAGTTTTCAGGATTGAAAGGATAACCAGGAAGCAGAGGAGGCCCACCTGACATCAGGAAGGTGACGCAGGGCGGCCTGAGGCACCTGGATGGTGTAGTCCAGAGTGATCATGTGGGGCTTGCTGTCGACCCACAGAACCGAGGTACTGATGTCTTGGGTCAGGTCGCTCTGTGGAACAACAACAGATGGAGTCAGAACAGAGTCTGAACATGTGGGTCTGGTTCTTGTTCAGCTGGTTAGAATTAGAGGCGGTTCTGTCCTGAACATGTCGTGTATTTTCTCTTAACGATTTAAAATTGAAGCTAAGTTATAAAAATTCAAAGTTCTTAAAAAGCAGAAAAGTCTCAAACAAAGATCCAAAAATCAGGCAGAAGCAGCTGAGTCCAAGTCCAGGGTGTTTTATTGCAAAACACAACACAACCACACGGAGCTGGTCACCGGTGAGCAACTGAACAAATGGTGAAAACAGCCCTCTTTTATACATTTCATTGGGCTTGGGGCTCCTCCCCCAAGCCCCTCCTTTGTTTACATCATTTCAGGTGTTTTTCTTCGGGTAAGACCAATTATTTTTATCTTATCAGTGGAAAACCCCTTTCAAAGCATATATTTTTTATATATTTAACCAACAGTCTTTGTTACAGGTTATGGTGACATTTCTTTGCAAATCATGATGACATTTATTGCTACTAAATCATAGACACATCATATTCTTAATTATCAACCCGCCAAAACAAAACTTTCATCCAATGTAACTTATGATTATGACATTTCTGTAAGAGCGGTCTCACCGGTCATGATGACATTTGGTGCACTTAAATCAGAAACTTATGACAGTTTAATTACTAATATGTCAAAACTAAGCCTTTCTTCCAATGTGATCTAAGACCATAATATTACTCCAAGCTAGGTCAGTATCACCCTGGTGTTCCCCGTGTGTTCCATGTCCCAGCAAAGCATCACCCTTTTCTATGACCAGTACTGCACAGTGTGTTTTGAAGATGACAACTCAATTCATCACAGTTAGTTTGGCTAAACTTAGCTGAGCTGGGCAACCTTGGTATGTCAAATAACTCATTTTTAATGAGTGTGCTTCTTATCACTAAAAAGCCAGGTGCAGAGTTACACACACACACTGCCTCTGTATCTCTCCATATTCGGTGGCGCACATTCTTTTGGACTCTGTGACCTGTATAACATAAATGTATTTAGTGTAAAACATTTATTCAATATGTAAAACATGTATCCAATATATTCTAATCATTGGTGTAGATTAATTCATCAAACAGACGTTGCTTCTTTATTTGGGTCGGTTGAGAGAAGAACATTAATTCCTGCTGGGTCTTTAAATTCCACTTTCTAATTGAAACCAGAGCGTAACGAAGGGTTTGGGTTGTCAGGCAGTTGGGTTATTGCCAACATTGGAGTTTCTGGGCTTTCGATCACATCCAGGTTCTGTAGAACCGCCTCCCACTGAGCTGCTTTACACTAAACGATGCATCGTTCTGATGATTCCACAGAAACAAACAACTAGCTTTAAATGAACGACTTGACATCAGCTGAGTTTTAA
The DNA here is from genome assembly GCF_016077235.1 of Cyprinodon tularosa. Taxonomy (NCBI): domain Eukaryota; kingdom Metazoa; phylum Chordata; class Actinopteri; order Cyprinodontiformes; family Cyprinodontidae; genus Cyprinodon; species Cyprinodon tularosa. The sequence continues at coordinate 10,721 of NW_024038619.1, forward strand.
AGTGTTTCCAAAATACTCAGTTCTTCATCCTTTTCAGGGAAAAAAAAAAACAAAACATTATTGCAATTTAATGAGTCTTTAATGTTCTTCTCTAGGTGGCAAAACTCAATCATTGAAATGGTCCTCAATCTATGATCAGAATCTAAAACCGGCCCCGGCTGCTGCAGACGGGCTAATGTTCACTTCTATTCAGTTTATTTCTATAGCTCCAATTCACATCATGTCATCTCAGGTCACTTTCCAGTTCACCAGATCATCCAGTCAGATTGATTCAAAGTTTTCTATCTAAGGAAAACCAGCTGATTGCATCGACTCATTGACTCTTCAGCAATCCCTCACACTAAGCATGCTTGTAGCGACAGTGGAGAGGAAAAACTCCCTTTGAACAGGAAGAAACCTCCAGCAGAACCAGGCTCAGTGTGAGCGGCCATCTGCTGAGGCCCACTGGGGTTCAAGGAGACAGAAGCAGACATAGAAAAAGAAGCATAGATACAAAAGGCAACTGTCAACCAGCTCCACAGGCGGCCCCGTCCAGGAAACACACAGCCAGGCAGACGAGCTCCGAGCCAGCTCCCATGTCAGAGGATGAAGAGAGCACATCCAGTTAGTCACAGTCAGAGAAACAGGACTACACTGGAAAACAGGCCAAGCTCCAACATCTAGAAACAAAGGTGTTGATGGCAGCAGCACAGCTGATATTTCTCTCCAGGATGGAGTCACAGCCAAACAGGAACAGACCAGATGAAGCTACTATGAGAAAAAGCAGAGAGAGCAGAACGTTAGAGATTGAACTAACAGATTCTGCAGAGTGGGAGAATAGAGATAGAATGAAGCAGAATGATGAAAAAGGGGTCCCTATGTCCTCCAGCAGTCTAAGCCTATAGCAGCAGAACTATAGAGATAGCTCAGGATAACCTGAGCCACTCTAACTAGAAGCTTTATCAAAAAGGAAAGTTTTAAGCCTAGCCTTAAAAGTAGACAGGGTGTCTGCCTCACGGACTAAAACTGGTAGTTGGTTCCACAGGAGAGGAGCCTGAGAACTAAAAGATCTGCCTCCCATTCTACTTTTAGAAATTCTAGGAACCACTAGTAAACCTGCAGATTGAGAGCGAAGTGCTCTGTTAGGAACATCAGGAACAATCAGATCTCTGATATCAGATGGAGCTTGGCCATTTAAGGCTTTATATGTGAGAAGGAGGATTTTAAATTCTATTCTGGATTTAACAGGAAGCCAATGAAGAGAAGCCAGGATAGGAGAGATATGATCTCTCTTTTTCATTTTCATTAGAACTCTGGCTGCAGCATTTTGGATCAGCTGAAGGCTTTTAACTACAGTTTGTGGACTTCCTGATAGTAAAGAATTACAATAGTCCAGCCTTGAAGTAACAAATGCATGGACTAGTTTCTCAGCATCACCCCTGGACAGGAGATTGCTCATTTTTGCAATATTCCTCAGATGAAAGAAGGAAATTCTAGAAACCTCTTTGATCTGGGATTTAAATGACAGGTTCTGATCAAAAATAACACCAACATTTTTTACATTATTATCTGAAATCAGTTTAATCCCATCCAGATGAAGTGACTGACTAATCAGCTTCTTTTTCAGAGACTCTGGTCCAAAGACTATAACTTCTGTTTTGTCTGCATTCAGAAGCAGAAAGTTAAGAGTCATCCAGGTTTTTATGTCTTCAGACATGCCTGTAATCTATGTAATGGGTTAGCTTCATCTGGATTATAGACAGATATAGCTGGGTATCATCTAGCCTGGTGAGACCATCCTGATCTCGCGAGCTTTCAAGGTTTCACTCGCTAATCAGTCTGGAGACTCTCCGTTAAAGAAAATTTGGAGCCGTTCACCAAACGAACGTCCAATCAGCGTTGGCTTTGAGGCGGGTTGAGGTGTGACGCAACGAGAAGCGGGACAGTTCAGTCTAAAGAACATGGCGGCTTCAGCCGATGAAACTAGCGTTAGCTTGGCTATCGAGCAAGTTTTATGGGAATTACAGAGTATTTCTTCACTGAAAGAAGAGCAAAACACTGCTCTGGAGGCTTTTCTCAGAGGAAAAGATGTTTTTGCTCTTCTCCCGACTGGTTTCGGCAAGAGTAGCCTGGCTTGTGGTTGTGTTTTTGTCGTCACTCTGTTAGTACGTCATATGCTTTGTTGATCTGATTGGTTTATTTGGCCCGTCTATCACCAACATAGGCCAATCAGCTAACCAGTATTTTCGTCCCTTCCCAAAATTACTGCAACGGAAGGTTTCCAGATGGATATGAGGAGCAAATACATCTGGCGGAGTCAGGTTAGGTATCATCAGCATAACAGTGAAAATTAATCCCATGCTGTCTAATAACTCTACCGATTGGGAGCATGTATAAAGTAAAGAGAATTGGTCCTAGCACTGATCCCTGTGGTACTCCACAGGTAACCCTGGAGCATGAGGAAGATCTATCATTAATGCGAACAAACTGAACTCGATCAGATAGATAAGATTTAAACCAGTCTAGAGCTGTTCCTTTAATTCCAACAAAATATTCAAGTCTTTCTAAAAGAATATTCTGATCAACTGGATCAAATGCAGCACTGAGATCCAACAGGACGAGCACAGATACAAGTCCATTATCTGAGGCCATGAGAATATCATTAGTGACTTTCACCAGAGCTGTTTCAGTGCTATGATGAGCTCTAAAGCCAGACTGAAACTAAGTTCATTATGGTGGAAGTGATCGCAAACTTGTTTGGCAACTACTTTCTCAAGAATTTTGGATAAGAAAGGAAGATTGGATATAGGTCTATAATTGACCAAGTCATCTGGGTCAAGAGACGGTTTCTTAAGCAGAGGTTTAATTACAGCAACCTTAAAAGCTTTAGGTACATATCCCTGTAACAGAGATAGATTAATCACATCTTAAATGGAGGAGGAGATCAAAGGGAATACCTCCTTAAATAACCTGGTTGGAACTGGATCTAACATCCAAGTTGAAGGCTTAGATGAAGACAATAATTTTGCTAATTCAGAAAGTTCAACTGGATCAAAGCAGTCTAAACCCGGTTCAGATTCCATGACTACCTCAGGTACAATCACGGATAGAGGAGTGCTTATGATCTTATTTTTAATAAGATCAATCTTATTTATAAAGAATCCCATAAAATCATTGCTGCTAAGAGCAGGTGGAATGGACGGTTCAACAGAGCTATGGCTCTGGGTGAGTTTGGCAACTGTATTAAAAAGAAATCTAGGATTATTCTTATTCTCCTCTATTAATGAGGAGAAGTATGCTGCTCTTGCTTTACAAAGGGTCCTCTTATACAGCAGTGAAAAATTTTTCCAGACTAGGGAGGACTCCCGTGGGCCTGTGGAGCGATATTTTCTCTAAAGTTTCCTAGCATTTGGCTTCAAAGTGCGCAGCTCTGCTGCTGCAGATGGGCTAGCGTTATCCCTGGCTGTGATTAGCCTCGGGGCTCCGCTGGTCGCCGCGGTCCTCTCAGCATCTGGACTTTTTATAATTTCGCACTAAATCAGTAAATGTTCCATATAGTGAAGCTTAAAGTATAATATTCTCGCCTCAAATGATCTTAAAACGTACTTTTATTGAACAACAGCAACAGAAAAGAGAAGTTTTAAATTATTACTCTGAGCTCTGTGAGCGCTAACCTGGAAGCTGCTGCTGCCGCAGTGCATGCTGGGACAGCTGTCAGTCTGGAGAAGGGACAAGTCTGCTCTGATGCATGCTGGGTAAAGAGGGAGGGGCCAGAACAACATCCGGGGAACAGCTTTTCATTCACTGAGACAGAAATCCCATCAGAAACATATAGAGGCTTTTCCAGCTAAAACCAGAGCAGCCATCTTTGTTTTGCTTCAGCCTCTGGTTGACATGGTAACGTCAAACACATCGCTGCATCTCATTGGTCTAAAACATTTCTGCATCTAGGCTGATGCAACTGTTGGCTCCTGCCAAGATGTATTTGAGGGAGTTTGTGAATTAAAAGTCTGGAAACGATTCAACTTGCTGGAAGGTAAGAAAATTCCTCAGTAAATCTGATAAAACTTCAATAAGATCATTTTGCTCTGTTAACTCGAAGTATTGTGGAGATTTTATGCAGATTTTTAAAAGACGCGTCCTCTCTTCACTACTAAAAAACGCACATGCACAACTCTTTACCCGCTCCTGAGAAGGAACGCCTATTGAAAGCGTGTGAGAGCGTGCACCAGCCCATCTCTCCTCGTGCACCAGCCCATCTCTCCTCTTGCAACTGAACTGATTTCAACAAGCTAAAGCTAACATTAGCACGCCAACAGGTGAGGTCAGTGCAACTGATCTCAATAAGCTAAAGCTAACATTAGCACGCCAACAGGTGAGGTTAATGCAACTGATCTCAGCAAGCTAAAGCTAACATTAGCACGCCAACAGGTGAGGTCAATGCAACTGATCTCAACAAGCTAAAGCTAACATTAGCACGCCAACAGGTGAGGTCAATGCAACTGATCTCAACAAGCTAAAGCTAACATTAGCACGCCAACAGGTGAGGTTAATGCAACGTATCTCAGCAAGCTAATGCTAACATTAGCACGCCAACAGGTGAGGTTAATGCAACTGATCTCAACAAGCTAAAGCTAACATTAGCACGCCAACAGGTGAGGTCAGTGCAACTGATCTCAACAAGCTAAAGCTAACATTAGCATGCCAACAGGTGAGGTTAATGCAACTGATCTCAGCAAGCTAAAGCTAACATTAGCACGCCAACAGGTGAGGTTAATACAACTGATTTCAACAAGCTAAAGCTAACATTAGCACGCCAACAGGTGAGGTCAGTGCAACTGATCTCAACAAGCTAAAGCTAACATTAGCACGCCAACAGGTGAGGTTAATGCAACTGATCTCAGCAAGCTAAAGCTAACATTAGCACGCCAACAGGTGAGGTTAATGCAACTGATTTCAACAAGCTAAAGCTAACATTAGCACGCCAACAGGTGAGGTCAATGCAACTGATCTCAACAAGCTAAAGCTAACATTAGCACGCCAACAGGTGAGGTCAATGCAACTGATCTCAACATAATCAGATAATGGACTTGTATCTGTGCTCGTCCTGTTGGATCTTAGTGCTGCATTTGATACAGTTGACCATAATATTCTTTTAGAAAGACTTGAATATTTTGTTGGAATTAAAGGAACAGCACTAGACTGGTTTAAATCTTATCTATCTGATCGAATTCAGTTTGTTCATGTTAATGATAGATCTTCAACACGCTCAAAGGTTACCTGTGGAGTACCACAGGGATCAGTGCTAGGACCAATTCTCTTTACTTTATACATGCTCCCAATTGGTAGAATTATTAGACAGCATGGGATTAATTTCCACTGTTATGCTGATGATACCCAGCTATATCTGTCTATAAATCCAGATGAAGCTAACCCATTACATAGATTACAGGCATGTCTTGAAGACATAAAAACCTGGATGACTCTTAATTTTCTGCTTCTGAATGCAGACAAAACAGAAGTTATAGTCTTTGGACCAGAGTCTCTGAAAAAGAAACTGATTAGCCAGTCACTTCATTTGGATGGGATTAAACTGATTTCAGATAATAAAGTAAAAAATCTTGGTGTTATTTTTGATCAGGACCTGTCATTTAAATCCCATATCAAAGAGGTTTCTAGAATTTCCTTCTTTCATCTGAGGAACATTGCAAAAATTAGAAATATCCTGTCCAGGGGTGATGCTGAGAAACTAGTCCATGCATTTGTTACTTCAAGGCTGGACTATTGTAATTCTTTACTATCAGGAAGTCCACAAACTGTAGTTAAAAGCCTTCAGCTGATCCAAAATGCTGCAGCCAGAGTTCTAATGAAAATTAAAAAGAGAGATCATATCTCTCCTATCCTGGCTTCTCTTCATTGGCTTCCTGTTAAATCAAGAATAGAATTTAAAATCCTCCTTCTCACATATAAAGCCTTAAATGGCCAAGCTCCATCTGATATCAGAGATCTGATTGTTCCTTATGTTCCTAACAGAGCACTTCGCTCTCAATCTGCAGGTTTACTAGTGGTTCCTAGAATTTCTAAAAGTAGAATGGGAGGCAGATCTTTTAGTTATCAGGCTCCTCTCCTGTGGAACCAACTACCAGTTTTAGTCCGTGAGGCAGACACCCTGTCTACTTTTAAGGCTAGGCTTAAAACTTTCATTTTTGATAAAGCTTATAGTTAGGGTGGCTCAGGTTATCCTGAGCTATCTCTATAGTTATGCTGCTATAGGCTTAGACTTTTGGAGGACATAGGGACCCCCATTTCATCATTCTGCTTCATTCTCTCTCTGTTCTCCTATTCTGCAGAATCTGTTAGTTCAATCTCTAACCTTCTGCTCTCTCTGCTTTTCCTCAGAGTAGCTTTGCCTCGTCTGTTCCTGTTTGGCTGTGACGTCATCCTGGAAAGAAACATCAGCTGTGCTGCTTCTATCAACACCCTTGTTTATAGATGTTGGAGATCGGCCTGTTTTCCAGTGTGGTCCTGTTTCTCTGACCGTGACTGAGTGGATGTGCTTTCTTCGTCCTCTGGCATGGGAGCTGCCTTGGAGCTCGTCTGCCTGGCTGTGTGTTTCCTGGACGGGGCCGCCTTTTACAGCTGCTTTTTGTATCTCTGCTTCTGTCTCCTTGAACCCCAGTCGGCCTCGGCAGATGGCCGCTCACACTGAGCCTGGTTCTGCTGGAGGTTTCTTCCTGTTAAAAGGGAGTTTTTCCTCTCCACTGTCGCTACAAGCATGCTTAGTGTGGGGGATTGTATTTGAGTCAATGAGTCAATGCAATCAACTGGTTTTCCTTAGATAGAAAACTTTGTATCAATTTGACTGTATGATCTGGTTGAACTGTAAAGTGCCTTGAGATGACATGTGTTGTGAATTTGGCGCTATATAAATAAACTGAATTGAATTGAACAAGCTAAAGCTAACATTAGCACGCCAACAGGTGAGGTTAATGCAACTGATCTCAGCAAGCTAAAGCTAACATTAGCACGCCAACAGGTGAGGTTAATGCAACTGATTTCAACAAGCTAAAGCTAACATTAGCACGCCAACAGGTGAGGTCAGTGCAACTGATCTCAACAAGCTAAAGCTAACATTAGCACGCCAACAGGTGAGGTTAATGCAACTGATCTCAGCAAGCTAAAGCTAACATTAGCACGCCAACAGGTGAGGTCAATGCAACTGATCTCAACAAGGTAAAGCTAACATTAGCACGCCAACAGGTGAGGTCAATGCAACTGATCTCAACAAGCTAAAGCTAACATTAGCACGCCAACAGGTGAGGTTAATGCAACGTATCTCAGCAAGCTAATGCTAACATTAGCACGCCAACAGGTGAGGTTAATGCAACTGATCTCAACAAGCTAAAGCTAACATTAGCACGCCAACAGGTGAGGTCAGTGCAACTGATCTCAACAAGCTAAAGCTAACATTAGCACGCCAACAGGTGAGGTTAATGCAACTGATCTCAGCAAGCTAAAGCTAACATTAGCACGCCAACAGGTGAGGTTAATGCAACTGATTTCAACAAGCTAAAGCTAACATTAGCATGCCAACAGGTGAGGTCAGTGCAACTGATCTCAACAAGCTAAAGCTAACATTAGCACGCCAACAGGTGAGGTTAATGCAACTGATCTCAGCAAGCTAAAGCTAACATTAGCACGCCAACAGGTGAGGTTAATGCAACTGATTTCAACAAGCTAAAGCTAACATTAGCACGCCAACAGGTGAGGTCAATGCAACTGATCTCAACAAGCTAAAGCTAACATTAGCACGCCAACAGGTGAGGTCAATGCAACTGATCTCAACAAGCTAAAGCTAACATTAGTACGCCAACAGGTGAGGTTAATGCAACGTATCTCAGCAAGCTAATGCTAACATTAGCACGCCAACAGGTGAGCTTAATGCAACTGATCTCAACAAGCTAAAGCTAACATTAGCACACCAACAGGTGAGGTCAATGCAACTGATCTCAACAAGCTAAAGCTAACATTAGCACGCCAACAGGTGAGGTCAATGCAACTGATCTCAGCAAGCTAAAGCTAACATTAGCATGCCAACAGGTGAGGTTAATGCAACTGATCTCAACAAGCTAAAGCTAACATTAGCACGCCAACAGGTGAGGTTAATGCAACTGATCTCAACAAGCTAAAGCTAACATTAGCACGCCAACAGGGAGGTCAATGCAACTGATCTCGACAAGCTAAAGCTAACATTAGCACGCCAACAGGTGAGGTTAATGCAACTGATCTCAACAAGCTAAAGCTAACATTAGCACGCCAACAGGTGAGGTTAATGCAACTGATCTCAGCAAGCTAAAGCTAACATTAGCACGCCAACAGGTGAGGTCAATGCAACTGATCTCAGAAAGCTAAAGCTAACATTAGCACGCCAACAGGTGAGGTCAATGCAACTTATCTCAGAAAGCTAAAGCTAACATTAGCATGCCAACAGGTGAACTAAATTAGCTTTGCTCCATTCTTGAACCACGCAAGAATGAACCAATCAAATGCTGGAGAATTTCCTCTCCTCTGCAGTTTTATGGTGTATTTTCAGTTGAAGGATTTAATGAGGATCCCTTTTGTTCAGATAAATCCTCTGATGGTCTGGATTTCCTGTCCACAGCCTCCAGGCATCAAAAATGCAGAATTCCTGCAGGGTTTAGTACCTTGTAGTAAATATTTTTGCCCTGCGGCGCGCGGCCAGTGTCCAGGATGTAGTCGTAGTTACGGTGGTCGATGATGAGTACCCCACCGGGTCGTACCATACTGGCAATGTTGTGGAGAGCCAGCTTCTGATCACTCTGGTCCCCTAGGAGGAACCAAACATCACAGCGTCAGACGGGCTTCAGCAGCCACTGTTTGCTGCTCGGCCTCCAATTCATGACACATTAGATCCAGACCTAGAATCATAAAAACAGTCAGAAAACTGGTAATAAATTTGCTCAGAGCAGCAGCATCGTCGTCTGGTTCAGTCTGATCATCTGCCTGCACTCAGAAAGTGATCAAAAACTCAGAGAACCTCAGGTAGTTAAACGGACGCCCACTCATGACCAAAAGGTCGAAGGTCAGACAGATCTTGAGGAAACCGGCCTGATCCACCAGGACTGAACCAGAACCTGACGGAGATGTTCTGTCCAAACCTTTAAAGTCTGGCAGGTGGGCGAAGGAGTTCCCGAGGCAGATGACTGCGTCGTAGCCGTCTCCAGGTTTCTGGATGTCTTCAGGTAACGTCAGCCAGTTGGCTTCTTCGATCACTGCGGGTCAAGCAGGAGAACATGAGAACCTGTGCAAAGATGGCCGTCAGTAGCAGAAACGTCTGGGTTCCTACCCCACTGATCGAACGCCGCCTCCTTCCTGCGGTCCCAGCGAGTCTTCAGAGCGTACTTCAGCATCTTGTCGCTGGCGTCCACGCTGACCATCTGGAAGCCCTCCTCCACCAGCATGATGGAGTCCACCCTGCAGAACAACGGCAAACATCTAAATACAGCCAGGAAGCCTGATCTCTATGGAAACGGCTTAATCTGCCTGCTTCAGCCATTATCATCACCAGGGTCCAACTCAGAGAGCATCTTTAAAATGAGGATCATTCAACTGGCGTGGAAAAGGACATCAGCTGCAGCGGGGGAGGAAGGGAGGACGGGAGGAAGGGAGGAAAGGAGGACGGGTGGAAAGGAGGAGGGGAGGAGGGGAGGAGGAGGGGAGGAAGGAAGGAAAGGAGGAAAGGAGGAAGGGAGGACGGGAGGAAAGGAGGACGGGTGGAAAGGAGGACGGGAGGAAAGGAGGAAAGGAGGAAGGGAGGAGGAAAGGAGGAGGGGGGAAAGGGGAGGAAGGGAGGACGGGCTGAAGGGAGGAAAGGAGGAAGGGAGGAAAGGAGGAAAGGAGGAAGGGAGGACGCGACAGCTGGTTGGACCAAACAATTGAAATGAACATTTTCTATCTAACCACCTAAAGCTAAAGCACCGTATCAAACAGATCAAAGACCGAACTAACTTATGATGTAGAACAGCAATCATGGCGGAAAGACGTGGTGACCAAATCACAGAGAGGACGGAATGAACTAAACTAGTGAAATAGACATGAAAACAGACTCTGGGCAGGAAGGACGCTCTGTCCCAAATACCAGGTCAGAGTGAAGAGCTGAGGCTCATCCAGGTATAGATATATACCTATATAGATATACGATTACTGACCCACTCCCTAATTCACCACCTGGGCCAATCAACAACCCTGGATAAATGGAGAGGTTCAGAAATCACTAAAAGCACCAAACTCAGCTTACAAGTCTGGTGACAGAGAGGCTCAGAGGACAGCGAGAGCCAACTGGAACCGTGTTATTAGATCAGCGAAGCAGAAACACAGCCAGAAGATCCAGGATCTCTATATGATGCCAGCAGCACCAGGAGGATGTGGAAAGGTCCTCTACTACAACCCTGGACCAATCCATAGTGCCAGCATGGTTCCAGTCTGCCTCCATTATTCCCAAAGAAGCCTCAGGTCGCCTCCCTCAATGATTAGCGGCCTGTCGCTCTGACTCCCATCATGATGAAGTGCTTCCAAAGGCTGGTTAAAGAACACATCGTCTCCAGTCTGCCGCCAACATTCCACCCGTTCCAGTTCGCCTACCGACGGAACCGCTCCACTGAGGACGCCATCTCTGCTGCTCTCCACCTGAGCCTGGCACACCTGGAGGAGAAGAACACCCACGATGGATGCTGTTCCTGGACTTCAGTTCAGCTTTCAGCGCCATCATCCCACAGCATCTGATGGGCAAACTGGAACCCATCCTCCCCCCCCTTCTCCAGAAGCACCATAGAGAGCGTTCTGAACCCCCCCATCCTCCCCCCCATAGAGAGCGTTCTGAGCAGCTGTCTCACTGTGTGGTGTGGAGGCTGCAGCGCCTCAGACTGGAAGAAGGTGAGAACAGCAGAGAGGATCATGGGGGCTCCTCTTCCCTCCATTAAAGACATTTCATCCCAGCGCTGCGTGTCCCGTGACATCATCAATGACCCCTCACCCCCCCACCATGGACTGTTCTCCCTGCTGCCCTCTGGGAAGAGGCTTCCCAGCATTCAATGCAGGACCAGCAGGTTCTGCAGCAGCTTCTTCCCCACCGCCGTCACACTGATGAACTGATGAGGAAACTCTAAATTGGACTCTGCATCACTAACTTGGCTGAAAACTTTTATAATGCTTTTATAAATAGAACATAACTGAATGTTCTGCATTTGCACCATATTGCTTTGAGACTTTCCCTATCGGTGCCGTTTTTTTTGCAACATTATTTTTAAACTGGTTTCTTTTTCTCCTATACTGTTTACATTCTGATCACTGCTGCAATGAAGCTGACTGGAGAAGCCATCACTAAAGTCCAGTGACTGAAACCAAAGCTCACAATGGAATGGATGGATGGATGGATGGATGGATGGATGGATGGATGGATGGATGATGAATGGATGGATGGATGGATGGATGGATG
>NW_024038620.1:0-22961 GCF_016077235.1 Cyprinodon tularosa
AAATGAAAAACATAAGGCAATTCAACGGAAACCTCACATGAAAGAACAAGGAATACAGACAAGCACAAAGCAACATGAAATGTGGAGATAGGATGGATCAATTCTGATGGAAAAGTAACCAAACAGGTGAGAGTGAAGCAGGGAGGCGGCCCTAGAAAAATTCCGATGTCCACTGATGCTGGATTAAAAGATATTCTTCGAGAAGGAAAGAAACTGTTTTTTCCTGGTGGCATATCACCTAAGGGACCTGAAACAGATTTTGAATTTGAGGTTTGGAACTTTAAACAGAACCACCTTACTGAGGACACCTGCCAGAGTATTGGCACTATGTATGAAGCAGCGACAATGTTGCGCTTCTACATTTCAACAAAGCTGAAAGATCCTCAAGAAGATGAAAGTGAGAAATGTGATGTCATATTTGTCTTGGAAAGCAATAGCAGTGAAATTAATCCTTTGCAAGGGGTGGAACTCAGTAATAGTTATGCTGAAGTCCAACCTGGATCGGACCATTTAGTTGATTCAGAAATCACTTTCGGTCCCATTCTTGATTCTGAAGAAGATACAGAAGAAACATTAATCTATGAGGGTTTTCTTGCACCACTCAGTCCAGCTAATCCAGAGAATGTAACAACAATCACTGTACGTTACACTAACACTTTAAATGACATTATTAGTGCTTTTTCTGATGCCAAAATTATGAAAAAAACACTGAAAGTGAAGCGCATACTTCCAGACAACAAAGAGGAAGCTGGCAGTGGATCGGGGATACTGAGAGATGTACTCACCTGCTTCTGGAATGAATTCCTTTAAAGTGTTCATCTGTAAACTCTGTCTCTTCAACATCTTCATAGACTGAATAGAAGACTATTTCTCTGGGAATAGTCAACACGCAGCAGTAGATGGTCCTGGTTCTGCTGGGTTTGGTGGTGAAGGTCCACTCCAGAGTGATGCTGTGGTTCTCCTCTGCCTGATAGGAGCTCTGTGTCACATTCACTACAAATGTTGCTGCTGAGGAGACAGAGAGGGAAAGAGAGGAGCAGACACACTGAGAACTGGAACATGGGAGTCTTTAAACTCCATCTCTAGAGGTTTCTGTCTCATGATGGTCTCTGTGCTGTCAGAGCTCTGCTTGATTCTCTTCTAGTCAAACTGCTTGATCAAAGGTAAAGAACAAAATCAAAACCAACATAAAGCTGTGCAATCAACGGCAAAACTCATAAATATCAAAGTGAAACAATTCGTAACATGCATACACACACACACACACACACACACACACACACATATATATATATATATATATATATATATATATATATATATATATATATATATATATATATATATATATATATATATATATATATATATATATATATATATATATATATATATATATATAAGTATGTATATAAAGGGGTGAAACAATCTCATTGCTTATGATTAATTGATTATTTTTAAAAATCGTCAACTTATTTAAAAATCGATTATTCATTAACTGGAAGAGACTCTAAAACAAGATGCCTTTAGCTGACAGAACGACCCACCATAAGCAACAGTTATATCAAAACTGTACAAATGATTTAACATTTTGCATTAAAGATACAAACGTTTTTCGTCTGTCAGTATCTGCTATTCAGAGCCCCTCAAGTGGAAAAGTGTTTTTTCTCCAAGCTTAAACACAAAATTACTGAGAGAAAAAGAAATTTGGCAAGATGTGTCTTCTCTCTGGGTCTGGCCACAAGACTCGATCCATAGGCAATGTCCTCTTGGCCAGGGCACCGGGGAAAATAACTACTGGAATGCCATATCCAGGCTGGTCAGTATAGCCATGTGCCGCCTCCATTGCCTGTAAAAGGGTTGTGCGTTGATGGCGATGACAGTCATACACCCAAAGTAGCCCCGTGGAAACTAATATCGTCGCATACAATGACATATCTGTTCCCCTTATGCTCTTTCTCCTACTTCTTCACCTCCATGTCCTCTTCTTCCTCTAATTCTTACACTTCTTACTCCCTCCATTGTACTCCACACAGACAGCTCACCTGTGGCTTATATAATAGCTTTAGAAATTGTGCTATAAAAGTCACTTTTGTGACATACCCACCAGTCATTTAACCATTTACGTACAAGGTTAATCCATCTGAAGCACTGTGGATGTGGTTCCTATTTCTGGTGAAAAAGCTATGAATGTACTCTGCTGACATTTTAATGATCAAAAGTCAAAATTTACCAAGTGAAAAACATTTGTTTTTGCATTTGTGGTCAAAGTTATATAAAATGGTGAGTTAGAAGCTTAACCTTTTTTCTTTTATTAACATTTTACACCTTAACCCCTGTTTGTTTTTCATGTTTTTGTGACCTTCAATAATAGCAGCCACAGCATAGAAGACACACATTTTCCTGAAACTAAACCCTGATTTTCTTCCCACACCACACCTTGTCAGGACTCGTCTCTGTTCCCTCCTCCTCAGATCTAGAAGTATACTGGTGAATCTATCCGCTCACTGGTCTCATTCACTGCAGCAACACATGGTATTTAGATCAGAACTTAGACTAGTTTCTGTTGTACGGAAGTAAAAACTACAGTTTTTGTAACTGGGAAAATGGAGCGGAGAGGACTTGTGATGGACGATCAGAAATTCTCCTGTTCCATCTGTTTGGATTTCCTAAAGGATGCAGTTACTATTCCCTGTGGACACAGCTACTGTATGAACTGTATTAACGACTTCTGGGATGGAGAAAATCAGAGGAGGATCTACAGCTGCCCTCAGTGCAGGAAAGAGTTTAGACCGAGGCCTGTGCTGCAGAAAAGCATCATATTGGCTGAAATGGTGAGGGATCTAAAGAAGACAAGGCTCCAAGCTGCTCCAGCTGATCACTGCTATGCTGGACCTGAAGATGTGGCCCGTGATGTCTGCACTGGGAGGAAGATAAAAGCTGTCTGATCTGCAGGGCTTCTTACTGTGAGGATCATCTCCAGCCTCACTATGAATCATTCAATTTTAGAAAACATAAACTAGTACACATTTCTACCAAACTTCAGCAAAGGATCTGCACTCTTCATGATGAGATAATGAAGATCTTCTGTCGTACTGATCAGCAGTGCATCTGTTACCTCTGCACCATGGATGAACATAAAGGCCATGAAACAGTCCCAGCTGCAGCAGAAAGGACTGAGAAGCAGAAGGAGCTCCAGGAGAGACGACAACAAATCCAGCAGAGAATCCAGGACCAGGAGGAAGATGTGAAGCTGCTTCAACAGGAGGTGAAGGCCATCAATGGCTCTGCTGATAAAGCAGTGGAGGACAATGAGAAGATCTTCACTTATTTGATTTGTCTCATCCTGAAAAGAAGCTCTGATGTGCAGCAGCGGATCAGATCCCAGCAGGAAACTGAAGTGAGTCGAGTCAAAGAGCTTCAGGAGAAGCTGGAGCAGGAGATCACTGAGCTGAAGAGGAAAAATGCTGAGCTGGAGAAGCTCTCAATCACAGAGGATCACACCCAGTTTCTCCAGAACTACCCCTCACTGTCAGCACTCAGTGAGTCTACACACTCATCCAGCATCAATATTCGTCCTCTGAGATACTTTGAGGATGTGACAGCAGCTGTGTCGGAGCTCAGAGAGAAACTGCAGGACATCCTGAGAAACACAGGGACAAACATCTCACTGGCCGTCACTGACGAGGATATTTTTCTTACAGATCCCAAACCAAAGTCAAGAGATAGATTTTTAAAGTACTTAAAAAAAATCACCCTGGATTCAAACACAGCACACAGGAAGCTAATTTTATCCGAGGGCAACAGAAAGGTGACATCAATTGACCAACTACAGTCTTACCCTGATCATCCAGACAGGTTCATTGATTATGAACAGGTCCTGAGTAAAGAGAGTCTGACTGGACGCTGTTACTGGGAGGTGCAGTGGAGCAGAACAGGAGTCTACGTAGCAGTTTCATACAAAAATGTCCGCAGCGGATCAAAGGAATATTTGATAGGATTTAATGATAAATCTTGGTCATTATACTGTGACAAAGACAATTATATATTTTGCCACAACAACATTAAAACTCCAGTACCAGGTCCAGTTTCCTCCAGAATAGGAGTGTTTCTGGATCACAGAGCAGGTATTCTGCCTTTCTACAGCGTCTCTGAAACCATGACTCTCCTCCATAGAGTCCAGACCACATTCACTAAACCTCTATATGCTGGAGTTTATGTTTCTGCTGGATCTTCTGCTGAGTTTGTTCAATTTTGTTAAACAAAACTGACTTGAGGTCCACTTGGAAAAAATTATATTTTAATTTAAGCTTCTTTAGGGTTGTGTCTTTCTGGTCTGTAGTCACTATGATGCATAACTAATTATTTCATGTAATTTAAGATGCATGATTAATAAAACAACAAAAGAAATTATGCAACACGTAGATCAGCTTTGGAGTCATTCACTACTTTAAACCTAATTTAAAAATTTCTTTACTGCTCAGAGATCAGATGAATTTATTGAACAATTTGATCACCTTGTTTGTTGTTTTGTTGATGTTTGAGTTAGTGTGGGTGCTGCCACTTCCTGTTTCTGTTCACCCATGGAAGACTGTGAATACATTTTATTTCTATGTGAACTGACAAGCATAATTTTTCAGCAGCTCTCTATTGATTTAATGTGTCAGTCATTTTTTTCCTAAATGCGTAATTCCTTGGCATGTCAGACATAGCGTAGGTAGAATATGATTGGTTGAAGGGTAGTTGTACTCCACATAAAGGAAATCATTAGACAGTGTCATTGTTGCGTGAATAACGTTATTAAATTCAGATTTAATCCAGTGTCTTAGTTGGCAGATCACAATTATTTCATAGTAGCCTGTTTTTGTATAACCTTTAACCTCTTTGGGGTGATTTTGTGAGTATGTGTGTGGACATATGTATAGACATAAGTGTATTAATGTTGATGTAAAGGCAAGTTTTTAAGCTGAAGGGGTACGTTTGAAGGTGTGGCGAGATCTTTAAACGACCAGCCATCCACATGCCCGATGAACATAGAAGGGCAGGTAGACCCAAACCCTGGAGGCTGCAGCAATCCCATGCTGCCAAACTCAGACCTTAACCCCAAAGCATCGATATTCAAGCCAGATTGCCAGTGAGTCACAGTGGCGACTCTGACCCGTGGCAACCAGAATGGCCACTAAGAAGGTTGTAGTAGCCGTTAACAGCAATTAAGGTTTGTCTTTTATTCATTTAAGGGTTTGTGGTGTATCTTATGTCTCTGAAAATAATGCCATTTTGTTTTGGTAGAATAAGTTATTAAAGATGGCTTAGTATTGGAATATTAAAAGGAGTCTGTGCTGATTTTCATTCTCTTTGTGTTTTATTGAATTTTATTAACACATTTGAGACATAAGTGTGGTGAAAACAAAATTTGTCACAGGATGGCGCCAAATACAACATGTTCCTCAGCACAAAAGGGATGCTTTATGCATAAACATGTACCCTTAATCTAAAAACAGCAGCTCAGATTGACTCAGACTGACTCTTGTCACATATTTTTAATAATAATTATTTTTATTTATAAGAGTTATTTACTTGCATTATATTTCCTTATTTTAAGGCCACACCTTTAACTACCACAACACTGAACCAACAGGTTAGACATATACACTAACTGTCAATTCTTTTTAAAGTAGGAGCCTGTTTTAAATGATGAACCATTATATTAGACTGAAAAAACTAATCACATACCTTTTGTCCGATTTAATCTATTGTGTATTTTTGATATCTTTATTGAAAATAGGATTAAATCATTATTATAGATGAAAAATAAAAAAGCAGAGATGATATAAAGGTAGTGGTTGAACTAACAAATGCTGCCGAATTGGAGAATAGAGATAGAACGAAGCAGAGAAAAAGTGGTCCCTATGTCCTTCAGCAGGCTGAGCCTATAGCAGCACAACTATAAATATACTGAGCAATGATGAAAAATAATACCAATGTTTTACTTTATTTTTGTTGCACAATTTAATGTCATCAGGTCTTAGTTTAAACTGTTGATTGATTTTATAATAATGTTTATCGTTTAGGCTACATGGTAAAACAGTGTGTAGCAATAATGGCCTTTGAGCAAAAGAGCCTGGTTAGATTCCTAGCCTTGGGTCTCTGTTAGATGAATTGGCATCTCTAAATTATGTTTGTTTGTATGGTTTTGTGTCTCTGTGTCGCCGTGTGACAGATTGTTGACCTGTCCAGAGTGTATCCCCCCTCTCTCTGCAACCCTGCCTGACGTAATAAGAATGAGAAGATGGATGGATGTTTGTGATTTATAAATTACTTTGGTTATTTTAAGGTGCTTAGTGCCATTTATTGCCCACAGTTGGGCTGACTGCCAATGAGTCATTTATTATCCCACACACAATCCCAGATGATGCCAAGCTTTCAGCTTGGTTGTAACAGTTATTGTGCGCTAAATATTCATACTGTGTTGAAGGTTAATTTGGGGCCTAGATGGTTAGCAGTTTCCATTTGGAACCCACTTACTTTACAGCCAATAGAGAATCTGCTTCACATGTTTTCAGTAATTAACTCTTTTAAAAGGTGTGCTGCTTCACACATGTGCCTGAAAATATAAAGAAAACTTTCTGTTAAAGAAGCTGTTTGCTCTCACCTTGCTAGTTTTGTGATTCTATGTTTTATCTAAATAGTTTGGACACCTTACTGTCTGAAAAACCAGCAGGGTCTTTGTTTTTCACAGAGGAAGTGAAAAGAGCAGAGGGTTTTTTCAGTCATTCGACGGTTGGCAGGATGCAGGTAACACCGCTTTGTCTGATGCTGAGTGAGTATAAACACAGCACTATCCGTTCAAAACTACTCAGACACAGATTGCTTGAATTTTAAATAGCTCTACATATTATTGGATGTGCTTGCTTGACATTCGATTTAGTATCTGGTGTAACCTTTTTTTGTTATAATCTGGGTAAACTCTCATTATGTCTTAAAATTATTGCTTTTCTTAACTGACACCAATTTTGGAAGCATTTTCCTCCATATGCTTTTTTTTTTTTAATAATCATTTTGGAATCATTTTTTAGACCTTCCTCAGTTCTCTTTTCACTTCTTTATACTTCCTGTTTTAACACCCAGCTGGCCCCTCTTAATTTCGATTAACTTTTTGATTTGATTTCTTATCTCAATTTTTTGTTTTATGGCTGTACTTGCTTTGAACCTTTTAAGTGAGAAATAAAATTCTTTCTCTTATCATTGTGTTGTATTTACTCTTAATTTTCTATTTCTTTCCTTGGTTTCCCTAATATTCTTTGCTTTTTTAATCCATTTGAACCATCCTTTCCTCCTCCCAGCCTGTCTGAAGGTCAGCCCTGATCGGTCCCAGTTCTTCCGCTATGAATCCATCTCCTTAAGCTGTGAGGATCCTTTGAACTCCACTGACTGGAAGGTAAAGAGGAATACTTCTGATGGCGGGGTCAGGCTCTGCTCCTCAGGCTGGGGCTTCGCCTCTGCAGGCTTCAGCTGCATCATTGGAAACACCTACCCGAAGGACACTGGGGTTTACTGGTGCGAGTCGGATGGACAGGAGCGAAGCAATGTGGTTAACATCACCATAACTGGTACAGAAAATCTATACTGGTGTAATAATACAGCTGACTGACAGTTTGGTAAAATAGGTGCGTGTGGTGGTGGTGGTGACTTTAAGTCTAATACCCTCTTCAGCACATATATGTAAATAATAATGCACTGTGAAAATTCCATCTTCCTCCGCTTATCCGG
Organism: Cyprinodon tularosa; assembly: GCF_016077235.1. Classification (NCBI taxonomy): domain Eukaryota; kingdom Metazoa; phylum Chordata; class Actinopteri; order Cyprinodontiformes; family Cyprinodontidae; genus Cyprinodon; species Cyprinodon tularosa. The sequence goes on from NW_024038620.1 coordinate 7,771, forward strand.
GGTCGGGTCACGGGGGCAGCAGCCTAAGAAGGGAGGCCCAGACTTCCCTCTCCCCAGCCACTTCTTCTAGCCCCTCAGGAGGAACCCCAAGGCGTTCCCAGGCCAGCCGAGAAACATAGTCTCTCCAGCGTGTCCCGGGTCTTTCCCGGGGCCTCCTCCCGGTTGGACGTGCCCGGAACACCTCACTAGGGAGGCGTCCAGGAGGCATCCTAACCAGATGCCCGAGGCACCTCAACTGGCTCCTCTCGACGTGGAGGAGCAGCGGCTCTACTCCGAGTCCCTCCTGGATGACCGAGCTTCTCACTCTATCTCTAAGGGAGAGCCCAGCCACCCTACGGAGGAAACCCATTTCGGCCGCTTGTATCCGCAATCTCGTTCTTTCGGTCATGACCCAGAGTTCATGACCATAGATGAGGGTAGGAACGTAGATCAACTGGTAAATCGAGAGCTTCGCTTTTTGACTCAGCTCTCTCTTCACCACGACGGACCGGTACAGCGCCCGCTTCACGGCAGACGCTGCGCCAATCCGCCTATCGATCTCCCGCTCCCTTCTTCCCTCATTCGTGAACAAGATCCCGAGATACTTAAACTGCTGCACTTGGGGCAGGACACCCCCCCGCGACCCGGAGAAGGCACTCTACCCTTTTCCGGCTCAAGACCATGGCCTCGGATTTGGAGGCACTGATCCCCATCCCGACCGCTTCACACTCGGCTGTGAACCGATCCAGCGAGAGCTGCAGATCACGACCCGATGAAGCCAATAGGACCACATCATCTGCAAAAAGCAGAGATGCAATCCTAAGGCCACCAAAATGGATACCCTCAACACCTTGGCTGCGCCTAGAAATTCTGTCCATGAAGGTAATGAACAGAATCGGTGACAAAGGGCAGCCCAGGCGGAGTCCAACTCTCACCGGAAACAAGCCCGACTTACTGCCAGCAATGCGGACCAGACTCTGACACCGGTCATACAGGGACCTGACAGCCTGTATCAAATGGCCCGGCACCCCGTATTCCCGGAGATCCCCCCACAGGGCTCCCCGAGGGACACGGTCGAACGCCTTCTCCAAGTCCACAAAGCACATGTAGACTGGTTGGGTGAACTCCCATGCACCCTCCAGGACCCTGCTGAGGGTGTAGAGCAAGTCCAGCGTTCCACGACCAGGACGGAAACCACACTGCTCTTCCTAAATCCGAGGTTCGACTATCCGACGGACCCTCCTCTCCAGCACCCTCGAATAGACCTTGCCGGGGAGGCTTAAGAGTGTGACTCCCCTGTAATTGGAGCACACCCTCCGGTCCCCCTTTTTTAAATAGGGGGACCACCACCCCAGTCTGCCAATCCTGGGGAACTGCCCCCGATGTCCATGCAACGTTGCAGAGTCGCGTCAGCCAACACAACCCTACAACATCCAGGACCTTGAGGAACTCCGGGCGGATCTCATCCACCCCCTGGGCCCTGCCACAGAGGAGCTTTTTAACCACCTCGGCGACCTCACCCACAGAGATTGGAGAGCCCAGCCCAGAGTCCCCACGCCCAGCTTCCTCAATGGAAGGCATGTTGGTGGGATTGAGGAGGTCTTCGAAGTATTCCGCCCACCGACCCACAACATCCCGAGTCGAGGTCAGCAGCACACCATCCCCACTATAAACAGTTTTGGTGCTGCACCGCTTCCCCCTCCTGAGACGCTGGATGGCGGACCAGAATCGCTTCAAAGCTGTACGGAAGTCTTTCTCCATGGCCTCTCCAAACTCCTCCCACACCTGGGTTTTTGCCTCAGCAACCACCCGAGCCGCATGCCGCTTCGCCCGCCTGTACCATCAGCTGATTCCGGAGTCCAGCGGGTTCGAGGGTTGCCGCCACGACAGGCACCGACAAACTTGCGGCCGCAGCTCAGATAAGCCGCCTCAACCATGGAGGAACGGAACATGGTCCACTCGGACTCAATGTCCCCCACCTCCCCCGGGATGTGTTCGAAGTTCTGCCGGAGATGGGAGTTAAAGCCCCGCCTAACAGGGGACTCTGCCAGACGTTCCCAGTAGACCCTCACAACACGTTTGGGCCTGCCAGGTCTGACTGGCATCCTCCCCCACCACCGGAGCCAACTCACCACCAGGTAGTGGTCAGTGGAAAGCTCCGCACCTCTCTTCACCCAAGTGTCCAAGACATACGGCCGCAAGTCTAATGAAACGATGACAAAGTCGGTCATCGAACTGCGGCCTAGGGTGTCCTGGTGCCAAGTGCACATATGGACACACCTTATGCTTGAACATGGTGTTCGTTATGGACAATCCGTGACGAGCACAGAAGTCCAACAACAGAACACCACTCGAGTTCAGATCGGGGAGGCCATTCCTCCCAACCACGCCCCTCCAGGTCTCACTGTCATTTCCCATGTGAGTGTTGAAGTCTCCCAGCAGAGCAAGGGAGTCCCCAGGAGGGGCACCCTCCAGTAGCCCCCCTAAGGACTCCAAGAAGGGTGGGTAACAAGATAAGATAAGATAATCCTTTATTTGTCCCACAGTGGGGAAATTGCAGCATAATCTGTTGTTCGGCCCGTAAGCACAGACAACAGTCAGAACCCGTCCCCCCACCCGTAGGCGGAGGGAGGCTACCCTCTCGTTCACCGGGGTGAACCCCAACGTCCAGGTGCCGAGATGGGGGTCAACAAGTATGCCCACTCCTGCCCGGCGCCTCTCACCGTGGGCAACTCCAGAGTGGAAGTATGTCCAGCCCCTCTCAAGGAAACTGGTTCCAGAACCAGAACCATGCGTTGAGGTGAGACCGACCATTTCTAGCCGGAACCTCTCAGCCTCACACAATAGCTCCGGTTCCTTCCCCACCAGCGAGGTGACATTCCACGTCCCTAGAGCCAGCTTCTGCAGCCGAGGATCGGACCGCCAGGGTCCCCTCCCTCAGCCGCCACCCAACACACACTGCACCCGACCCCTATGGCCCCTCTCACGGGTGGTGGGCCCATGTAAGGGGGGACCCATGTTTCCTCTTCGGGCTGAGCCCGGCCAGGCCCCATGGGTAAAAGCCCGGCCACCAGGCGCTCGCCACCGTGCCCCCCCTCCAGGCCTGGCTCCAGAGTGGGGCCCCGGTGACCCGCGTCCGGGCGAGGGAACGCCAAGTCCAAAGGTTGCAATCATCATAAGGGTCTTTGGGCTGCGCTTTGTCTGGTTCCTCACCTAGGACCTGTCTGCCGTGGGTGGCCCTACCAGGGGCATAAAGCCCCATACAGCATAGCTCCCAGGATCATTGGGACACTCAAACCTCTCCACAACGATAAGGTGGCAGCCCAAGGAGAGGCATTGTGAAAATTATGCAAGTAAACTTCTCGAGATTTTAGTTTGGACATTGCAGTGGATAACATAAGTTCTGAGCTGGACCTGATGGTTCTTGATGGAATATAAATACATATGAGCAGCATAACGACGATTTTAAATTAATAATTTAAAGAGCAGGAGAAAACAAAACCAGATTTGTTCTTTTTCTTTTCAAATTAACTGTAAATAACTGTCATTTTTGCTTGCTTTTGAAGGTTAACAATAGCTGAAACAAATATTGAACAGAAGTGGAAAAATATTTTAAGCAATATCACAAAATAGCCAAAATGTAGCCACAGTGTGATGTGAAGTTTAACCACATGTGAAAACACTAACACGTAGTACCTATAAACTGAAAAACAGCTCAGTCCATTGTCAATGTTGAGCAGTAAAACCTAAAACAAAAGGTTTAAAATACTAAAGCAGTTTTTTTTTTTTTCCAAAGATCGCAGAGTAATTCTGGAGAGTCCCACAATGCCCGTGTCAGAGGGAACTGTTGTGGTTCTTCGCTGTAAAGCTAAGACTGACAGTTCCAAACACAGATACAACTTCTATAAAGATGGCCGCATCATCATGAGTAACACCTCGGGCGAGATTTCTATTTTCAGTGCTTCCAGATCCGATGAGGGACTCTATACCTGCGGTGCCTCTGGGCTTGGAGAATCAGAAGGCAGCTGGCTGACAGTTTTAGGTAACAAAAGCAATTAAAGGTTTTAGCGAAGTATGGAAAATCATTTATGTTACATTTGATAGATGGCAGTAGATTCATTTTATTTATTGACTGTTACAGAGTTGGTTTCTGCATTTTCATTCACCTCTCTTTAAATGAACTTCCCCTTCTTAATCCATTGTCTTCAATTAGATGCCTCTTTTTGTGGGTATAACAGCTTCAACTCTCCTGGCTCTGCACAAAGTCAAAGATCAGGTTTATGGCATTTTTTGGCCATTCTCTTATAGGCACATTCATGAGGTATTAGATGAGGTTGGATCACAAGTCCTGGCTTTAACTCTCTGCTCTAATTCATCCCAAATGTATTCTAAAGGGTCGAGATCAGGGCTCTCTGCAGGTCAGTCATACTCACCAAACTCTTTTATCCATAAATTGATTGACCTTCCTTTGTGGTATGGTTTACAGTTGATGATGGAAGTGGAAGAGGCCATCTCCAAGCTGTTCCCAATAAATAGGGAGAGTGTAGTATTTAAAAGTGTTTTGATGTTGTGAAACATGCAGAATTCCTCTTGCTGGAATTAAGTGGCCAAGTCTAACTTCTAAAAAACAACAACATGCCTACGACCAAACTTTACACGTGGCACAGCCAGACAACCCCCATTCTCCTTGCATTCCCCAGAACCAGACTCCTTCTTCTGGTTGTCAGATGAAGAAATGTTATTGGGTTATGAAAACCCATTCAACAAAGCACTCTACACAAAGAGGTTGGAGGTGTGTAATGATTGACTGAAAAGAGATGGTGACCTCTGTACTACTCTGCACTAGGGGAGACCTATTCTCTGACACATCACTAGAAACAGTCTGTGTGCCATGCCTCTGCGATTGATTTTATCCATTTTTATTCAATTCAATTCAGTTTATTTATATAGCACCAATTCCCAACACATGTCATCTCAAGGCTCTTTACAGTTTACCAGACCCTACAGTCAGATTGATTCAAAGTTTTCTATCTAAGGAAAACCAGTTGATTGCATCGAATCGTCAAGGAAGAGACTTCCACATACCATGGGTTATATATGAAATGTTTACATACAGTTTGGAGTCAAATCAAGAGATTTTTTTTGGAACACCTGCATTTTAAATTGTAATTTTTCTGAGTTTTCTTTTTTCTATCTACAGCACCTGTATCCCCTCCGTCTTCATTCCCCGTATCCAGAGTTTTGTGTCATCTCATTGTGGGGATACCTTACCTGTTGTCCACCTTCGTACTTGGACTCATATACAGGGACAGAAAGACAGGTAAAGGTGACGTTCTGAAGGCCTGTGCTGGACTCTGTTCTAGTGTAACTAATATAAAAGAACCCTGTCCTGTCTGTACTGGACATCTTATTTAATCATTTTTACTGTTTTGAGTGAGAAATGTTGTAAAATCAAAACATCAGATTAAAGAAAAATCTGGTGTCATCTGTAGATAGAAAAGTTGTACCATACCCTTACATACAGTGTTTTCATTAATTAAACCAGCTCAGATTCTGTCTAAGTCATTTAAATAACATACTGCTGTCATTTTGCACATCTGATGTTGCTGCTTTTTTCACATATCCATTAATGTAAAAATTTCCACAGCTGTATAATGATTGTCTATTCTTCAGATGAAAACATAGTATTTATATTTGTAAAAATACTTTACCGTAAAGTATTTTTATTTATTTATTTATTCTTTTTAACCATGCCTTGAACTTATGGTATTTTTTACAAATACAAATACAAAGTTGGCTTACAGTGCTCCATTATAACCGGCTGGCTTTGCAGTAGGGAGGCCTTTCTATAAGCCTACAGCAGCGGATGTGGCCAAAGCACAAGTGGTTGATTTATAAAAAAAAAAGAGTCAAGGATATATTCAAGGTTGCATCACTGAGCCTTTATGTAAGACTTTCAGATTTTTTTCTAAAAGGATTTTTTCATGAACTTCCCAAATTTTGTGAAAAATATCTTATGGTCTGCTAGGATTATGGACTAAGAATAAACAAGAACAAAAGCTATTTTATACATTGAGCATTTCTTAAGTTTTATTTTTGCTAAATGGCATCAAATCTTTAACATGATATGAATACCATCTTTGGAAGAAAAAAACAATCATGTTTTTCATGCAAAGTACTGTTATTTTTTCTAGGTAACTGTGTAGAAAGTCAGCCATTTCCTTTTTTTCTTTACAGCTGCGCGGATAGTTGCAGAGAGGAAATCTTGATGTGATGAAAGAGTGGCGTGAGTCATTTGCAGCATGCATTCACCCAAAAGGAGGTCGTTTCAACTGAAAATGATTCCAGAGTCAAAAGAAAATCTTTATTTCTCATGATGGGGTATTTAGTTATCATAAACTATTTCAACTGCATTGTTTTCATATAAATGTAAATTTTAGAGTAATGCATATGTTAGATACATAACTGTTTTATCAACTGTGAAGAGGAAGTGAACAGCCTACCTGTATGGTTGAGTGTCTATGTTACAAAGGTCAGCTGTTTTTAAGACGTTCTTGTTTTTTTGTTTTTTCATGTCCCATGTTCTCTGCTCCAATAATCAAATCGCATTGCCAGTTTCTATTTACTTTATTTCTGTTTATATTAATATTGTTTTTCACATGAAAATATATCTTATATGAAAACATGTCCTTTGTTTTAATGTTTTAGCCTGTTATACCTTTGTGGGTCAGCTGTGGTTAATTACCGCAAACAATGTGTGCTATTTCCCAGTAGACTGGAAGCTGTGCTACATTTGTACCTACAAATGAACAGAATTTATATAAAAACCTTTAACAAATCGCAAATGAATAAACGACAAACATACACTTTCAACACAAAATAAAGGCAGTAAGGTTTGTATTTGTGTGGTTTAATTTAATGGCATATATTCTCAAAAATGACCTCCTCCAGATACTGAATGTTACATGTGTCTGGTTGTGCATGCATATATGAGCTGTTAGTAAAAATTGTGCTTCGTTTGGAGAGATAAGACTTGGAGTGACAAGCCTAAATAACTATTAGATGCAATAACGGCCAACTGGAAATGATTGTCTAACCATAACTTTGGCGCTACCTCTAGTGCGGCACATATAGTGCATGCCCACTTTTTGTATGACTGATTGTTATGCTTTTTACCAATTAAAGGATTTCATAGTAAAGTAAACTTTTCCAGGCTACGCTATTGTGCTCTTCCTTTATCAAAATTCTGTGCAAAGTGCTATTCCACTTGATTCTTAAGTCCCATAAGTTTGGTTTAGATGTCTGAGCACAAGCCCAAACATGACCTCTAAAAGCAATTGCAACCACCCTAACCATGCTGTACTCAGTCTATAAATAAAGGCCCACTTCCTTCAAAATAAAGAAAAGAGGTAGCAGCTACTACATGTGTGTTGATGTTGCATAGGTTATGGGCTCCAGAGCTCGTTTTTGTCACAGCTATAAGCATATGGAGCTCGCTGGTGGGTTCAATTTTTGGTAAATTTTCCAGTATGAATGTTGTAGAGTAAGCCCTAATACCTCTCTGCAGCTTCTCTACCACTCATTACTCCATCCAGACAGTGTCTTATCTACAACCAAAATCCTATACATCAGAAAAAATTCCCAAAGGACTAAATCATGATCATGTAATTATTATTAAAATAACTTTATTGGTGGAAAAAAAAATTGATTTATGTTGCCTTACAGAAACTTGGCTGCAGTAGGAGGATTATGGCGCCCTAGTGGGACCAAAACAACCAATGCCTTAACAAGGTTTATTGTCAGGATACTACAGTTTTCTAATTCTTTTTAATATTTTTAGATTAAGGATAAAAAACTGTTTATTAGTAATATGGCATAGCTACCACTCAGCAAGCTGGGAAAGGTTTTTACTGACAGTTCTACCATATAAGATGTCTACTCACTAGAAAAGGTGTATGCAAATAAGTTGAGGCCTGAAGTTTGTTAAACAAAAATGGGTGTGGAATCATGATCTACAGCTCAACACAGCAGCTGATCAACCTGTTCTCGGCTGTCACATTTATGGACTGCAGGAACTGGAAATGTCTTTGAAACATCATCAGTACGTTGCATCATTCATCCTTCTTCCTCCTCATGCAGCTTCTGAAGTTGACCTCTCCTCTATGGAGCTAAAAGCAAGAGATTGGATTTTTCAAAACCAATCACATTGTTTTTTATTTTAACACTTTTAATGTACGCCTGTTTTTTTTTTTTTTTTTTTTTTTTTTAACGAACTCTATTTGTAATCTTTATTTATTAAAAAAAAAACTTTATGGCCCCTATTTAGCTTCAAGAGGTTGCCATTTTTGTGCTAAAATAGTTATAAGAGTTTTTTTTTTTTTTTCTTTGCTCCATTTGAGTAAGAACTTTAATTAAATCTAATTATCTCAACAGTTTATGATAAGGCTTAAAGGTACACTATGCAACCGGTGTTGATTTTCCAGCGAGGCTCCCCCCAGAGGGCGAAAGTAAAAGTGCACTGTCGTAAATATGCTCAGCTGCTCTCCTGGTTTCTCCGTCAAGCCAGGCGCGGTTGTTTTGAGCTTAGCAGCGAATGACTAATGCTGCGTTCACACTGGACGTAGCTGGCGCGACAGAAGCAGCGAGTTTACATGCAAAGTCAATGGTTGACGCGCGTCAAGGCGCAGCAAAAGGTCCCACGGTGCGTTTTGAGCACCAGGCGCAGCACGTCTGAGCGGCTGCAGCAGCGCGTCGGGCGCGTTTAACGCAGGGAGAGAGACACAGCGCTGATGATCACTCCTGTTAAACAGTTTATTGACGCCTAAATTAACTTAAAATGCAGAAATCTGCCGGCAGAATATGCAGTTTGGATTTTTTAGATGAAAAACACCTACCAGCTGCCGCGGTGAACCGCTGCTGATGAAGGGATCCATACTGTCAGCGCATCCCTGGTATGTGGGGGTCTGAGCGGCTCCGACAGAAAAAATATTGAAGGCAGGATAATAATCTGAATGAACTGACTGCACTGATTACGTTTTCAGGTGTATTTTCTCACTTAAACACATATTAAAACTACTTTATTCCCACTGATCACAGCAAATATAGCTGCAAGGCAGAGAAAGGATAGTGAAGCTCCGCCCAACGCGCCTCAGACACACTTTTGCAGCCAGAGCAGCAAAGCTGCTTCAGCCGCGCGTCAGAACTAACTGGTACAAGCAGCAAAAATGAAGCAGCAGACGCGATTTTGCTGCTTTTGCTGCGTGAACGTAGCATAACTGCACAAAGATTGCCACTGCGCTAGCAACGAGAATGCTTTTAACTGGGGGCGTGTAGCAGTTCTCGCCTTAAAGCAAGACTGACTCTCGCGAGACTTCTGAGCCTGTGGGTGCGGGTCGGTGCTCCTGCAGTTGCAAGTGCAGTATTTCCCCCACAGACCACCAGGGCGGCCGAGAATACCTTTGTTCAACCTGAAATGACTCATTTAATCATCCATAACGTTATGGAACACATTAATTAACTGAAAAATGTTGCATAGTGTGCCTTTAAATAAACAGGAGATAATTGACTAAGTAAAGGCCTGCCATATCATACTGACCAGGAAATTCACAATGCTGTATTAACACCTGAAATGCCTCAGATTTAGATGAACCAAAATGAGAAAAAAAAAACATATTTTTATAGTATGGTTGCCACAATCATTTTGTTTTCAATGTGCAAAGTTGTTCAAAGTAAACGGAGTCCCCCCTAAACAACAGACGTCATTTAAATGTTGGTTTTTAGGCTGGTCAGTCCATCATAGCCTTGATTTAGTCCAGAAATATTTGTTGAAAACTGGGCTGCGTTTGGTCGGTCTGATTTGTCCAACCTTAGTCCAATAATAGACGTTGAGAACCCAGTTTTCAACATCTTTTTCAATGATCTAAAAACTACAGCCTTTCACTTTTCAATCAAATGTAGATGAAGTAAATCATGTCGTCTTTTTAACCCATTTTTGCTTGGTGGGGTTAAATTACAATTTTGCCCAAACTGAAGGAGATTTAAAATCTTTTGAAACTGCAACTATCAACAATGTTGCTTTACCCTGAGGGGGGTCAAAATATTTATTTATCTCATTATTTTATCCCTAATCGTGACGACGTTGGTTAACATGGAAATCCTATGACCAATCACATTCATGGCAAGCCTATGAAGAGACGAGAGAGAGGAAATGAAAATGGAACATGCCAGTTGTTGCCCAAATATTTTAAACTGAAATCACAGTTAAAGTACATAAACTAAGGGGAGGAAGAGCAAAATATGGTTGTCTTAAAAGTGTCAAAGATATGTTTATTTTTTTAATCTAGGGGATTTAAATCACAGGGCTGCACAATGGTGCAGTGGGTAGCACGGCTGCCTTGCAGCAAGAAGGTTCCAGGTTCAATTTCTGGCCCGGTGGCTTTCTGTATGGAGTTTGCATTTTCTCCATGAGCATGTGTGGGTTCTCTGCGGGTACTCCGGCTTCCTCCCACAGTCCAAAAATATGACTGTTAGGACAAACAACCATTCACAAAAACACTCACACCTACGGAGACTTTATAGAAGGTAATTAACCTGTTCGTATCCATGTAGCCCTGCGATTGACTGATGACCTGTCCAGGGTCTAACCCACCTCTTGTCCATTGACAGCTGGAGATAGGCATCACCACCACTTGCGACCCCAGCTGGGATGAGCATCACAGAAAATGGGTTGTTGGATGGGGATTTAAATCTGGCCAGAGATGCTGAACATTAATTCCAATCAGTCCTTTGAGACCGCGGCCCTGTAAAATAAAGGCCTGGAAGTTCGGACTGTGGAGGATTCCAGAATTGCCTTATTGTTTTCAGTAGCTATAGCTTCTTTGATTCTTACCTGGACTTACCTAGCCTGCCATGAGCCCTGTTTTTGTCAATATCTGACAAGCAGAGACTGAGACTGCATTGCTCTATTGGCTACCTAAGTATTTTAGTATTCATTTCAAGATTCTTTTGTTATTAATGTTTACATGGTCTGGCCCCACCTTACCTCACTGAGCTCCTCCACCTAACATCTCCTGCTCATTGCCTCAGTTTGGCTGATCAGCTGCTCACATCTAAACCTCTCAGTGATTCTGCCTTCAATGTATAAAACTTACTCACCTTAGCACATATTTTCATTCCTTGGCTTTTATTACACTGATAATCTGCTCCTAGTCCTTTTCAGTTTTTATTGTAATATTTTATTCTATATTTAGAATGTTTATTTTGTGTGTAATATTGTCATATGATTAATGTAAAAAAAGAAAGAAAAACATGACATTTCTCAATTTCTCTGACATGGGAGCTGGCTCGGAGCTCGTCTGCCTGGCTGTGTGTTTCCTGGACGGGGCCGCCTTCTACAGCTGCTTTTTGTGTCTCTGCTTCTGTCTCCTTGAACCCCAGTCGGCCTCAGCAGATGTCCGCTCACACTGAGCCTGGTTCTGCTGGAGGTTTCTTCCTGTTAAAAGGGAGTTTTTCCTCTCCACTGTCGCTACAAGCATGCTTAGTGTGAGGGATTGTATTTGAGTCAATGAGTCAATGCAATCAACTGGTTTTCCTTAGATAGAAAACTTTGTATCAATTTGACTGTATGATCTGGTTGAACTGTAAAGTGCCTTGAGATGACATGTGTTGTTAAATTGGCGCTATATAAATAAACTGAATTGAATTGAATAATAAACAAACACTTTAACCCTGTAATGCCAAATGTAATGTATTTGATACATACGGTTTCTGAAATGTTTTGCGTCTGACACCTTTTGCATAATTTAATGGTAAAAACTTTGCTCAAAATCCTATTGTACACAATCAGATATACCTGATAACAGAGGGCAGAAGACTACACAAGAAATAATCTTGACTTATCGCATAGTAATAAATTATTTATAACAAAAATTTATTTATGTTTTTTCTTTTTACATATTTTGTTAAAAATGTATTTAAATATTTTTACAAATACATACAAAATATATACAAAAACATTGTACATTTTTAAATAGTCGAAACCTCAGCTGAAAAGTTCTGATCTGACAATCTGTCATAAGCCAGATTGATTGAAGTTCAATTTAAATTCAACACAGTATCTATCCTGATCTATCCACACCTAAAAATGATGAATACTGGGAAGGCAGTGTCATGTTGGGTCTAAGGAGACAGAATTAAAGTTAACAACTGTTTATTGAGAATAAACACAATGAAGTTATTTTGCATTGATACTGGAACGGGTCCGGGACTGGAATCACAGGGCTCTCTGCAGAGAGGGACAGTTTGATTGGCCAAGTAGCAGTGGAGTCTTGACAGAGCTTGTAATTGATCTGTACCTGATGGTAGTTCAGACTGAGGGTAGGAGAGGGGGAACCAGAAGGGTCCAGAGACTGAGGGTTCAGTAGAGCGTTTAGCAGCGGCAGGGCTTGACTTCAGACTAGAGAGGTTCAGACCTTGAGTTGACCTCCTAGTTCTCTCCTGAGAACTAGCTTGCAGATTAAGTCTGTTGATCTTCAGGTTTGGCTTCACAGAGCAGGCTGGCAGGTCTTTGAATGTGAGCTACTCCAGAGCTCCTGAGTCAATAAGGTCTTCCTAGGAAGGCAGAGAGGACAAAGGCAGGTTAGAATCAGGTTGGCTTTCTAAGCAGTCAGAGATTCAGGCAACAGGTTTGGCTCAGGCCTGCTAACCATAACTGTTTAACACTCTGGCACTGAAGGGAAGTTCAGCCGCTGCTTATAAAGCTGGTCTCCTGATGAGATAATCAGCTGCAGGTGTGCTGGTGGCTTCAGCTTAGGAGACCCAGGGACGCCCTCTGCTGGAGAAAGGTGGCAGATCTCCAGATCCCAACAGGCAGAGATGAACACTGAGTTCCGGGTCCTTTCTTTTCTGGACTCAGTGTCTTCATTGGATCATCTGTGTATGGCAGTAGTTGGATGGAAACCTTTAAGAAGAAGAAAGCAAGACAAATTGAAGATGTGCTCCCAAACCTGGGGCTCATTCAATGTCAATGGTGAAAGATGACGGTAAGGAGTGTGGTGAAAAGTTACATCATTTAGTATGAAGGCTGCTCACTCTTTTATGTATAACATCCTTGGATTTTTTATTTTTCCCTCATATTTTATATCAGGAAGTGTTTTAAATCTCCATTACGGAGCTTAAGTGGCAGCACTGTCTTGAAGAATTGGACCTCAAACAAAGAATTGACCCAATTTTTAACCATTTACCGGTCATAAGCGTCTAAATGAACAGGGAATAAAAAATCTAAAGAGAACCAGTACTACCGTGGAGTTAAATGTGGTGCACCTAAGAATATGAGCTAGACTTGCTGCTGCAGCCAGAGCAAATAGATCGGCTCTATGTACGAACAGAACATCTAAGGATGTTAAAGACAGAAGCTAAAAAACTGAAAAACTTGACGGATTTAAACTGACCACAACCATTCTAGCTCTGAATACACTAAAATCAAAACAAGCAAATCAAAAGAAGACTTATGAATAGTGGTGAGGAGATGAGGCCTCATGATTTGTTCAACCGCTTGAGACAATCGCTTCAGCAAAGGGTTCATTTTGCTGAAGTGTTTGCTCATGAAACCACCTGCTGGCCCTTAGAAATGACCATGGATAAGTAATAACTATTGATGACTGTTTCTAGTTCCAGCCTACTCTATCCATGCAGAACTAGAACCAAACATGGAGAAGAAGCATTTACTTCCTATGCTCCACTGATCTGGAACAAATTTTGAGAAGACTGGCAAAATGCTGAAAGCCTGAGTTCTGTTAAGTCAAAGATAAAAACCCATTCGTTCGTTTGCCTTTGACTGTTGAAGTTAAAATGTTAAAGTCGTAGGGAATCGGCTGTTCTAACCGTTGCATTTCTGAATTCTCCCGAGTGGTGCCCGACTATACGGGAGTGAATAAAGTGAATTTGATTGGTCGTTTATCAGCAAGATTGTTGTGGCTGAAGGTTCGCCAGCTGGTTTGATTGTGGCCGGTTTGTTGGAAGCATGTTGCTAACCAGTTAGCAACCTATTGCTATCAGGTTCCCAATGGGAAATTCCATTGGGACCAAGAAGCACTAAATTGGTGACTTAGAAACGACACTGTCAAGGAAAGGGACAGCGGAAACATGCAAAAGGAGGAGAGTTTAGTGTCGGAGGTCGTGGATGAGTCTCCTCTGTCATACATTTTTTTATTTAGAGGAGGAAAGCGGGGACGAAGATGTTGTGGAAGAGGACGCCAGGGCGGCAGAAGCTTGGTTTGGTGTAGAAGGCTTACAGCCGTACATGTTTGAGCCCTTGCCTCGCAACGCTGCCAGTTCTGTAAGCTCTACGCCTGCTGAAGACACAGACGTACATCCCCCCTTGATAAACGACCAATCACATTCACTTGCATACGACTTTAAGATTATGATTAGACACTAGTCTTGAACTTCAACAGACATTGTTTTTGCTGTAGATTCTATCGGGCTGTCTGTCCCTGCCATAATTATCTCCCCCTGTCTGAATTGGACACACGGTGTCCCACCTTTTTCATTTTTGGCTTACAAACATGTTTTATGATGACAAAGTACTCCTGAAACTTTAAAAGTTATAGACCTTTGTATTGTCAAGTTACAAAGGGGAACAGGTTTTAAACTGTTATTTTAACTCATTTATTTTACTTTATTTTTTTGTTTAGGTAGTCTCAATTCTCTTCCAAACAGACAAAGGAACTGTAAAAAGTGCAAGAAACTGAAAATTCTCAGATATTTCCTGTAACTCTGGCAATCCTAGAGTTCTTTATTAAACCATTAACTTTTTTGGTGTCCCACAAGCAGCTGGTTTGAAGTGCTCAGCTTAACTGTGTGAAAAATTCTTGAGCCTTTTCATTTACAAGGTTGAAAGGTTTAAAGCTCCCAGCTCTCCTGTTTTTTGTTGAATTGAGCTTTTCATTATACTTCTTTATGAAGAGACCTTTAATCATATGAAGTAAATTAGTTTTTCACTTGATGGGATTTCACCTCAGCATTCCAAGGAGTATTTTCTTATTGTGGTTCCCAGGTTGCCAATTTCATAAATATCAGTTTGAATACTATTTACGAGCCAGTTTCATACATGAAGTGGTGACACCCCTCATTAAGAAGCCTGGCATGGACCAAGGTCACTATTGTTCTCTAAAACTAATGATAATATATAAAAACTAACGTTAAGATAATGT
>NW_024038621.1:0-34530 GCF_016077235.1 Cyprinodon tularosa
GATCAGGACCTGTCATTTAAATCCCATATCAATGGGGTTTCTAGAATGTCCTTTCATCTGTGGAATCTTGCAAAAATTAGGAATATCCTGTCCAGGGGTGATGCTGAGCAGTTGTGACTTCAAGGCTGGACTATTGTAATTCTTTACAGTCAGGAAGTCCACAAACTGTAGTTAAAAGTATGGTGGCTGAGAAGTGCAAAACACATTTACAATTCAAAAACACATTAACAAATAAAAAACAAAATAATATTTGTAGAAACAAAATTATATTTTATGAAACAAATGTATTTTTGAAAAAAAAAGTTAACATTTTTAAAAACAAATTTACAATTCAAAAACACATTAACAAATAAAAAACAAAATAACATTTGAAGAAACAAAATTATATTTTATGAAACAAATGTATTTTTGAAAAAAAAGTTAACATTTTTAAAAACAAATTTACAATTCAAAAACACATTAACAAATAAAAAACAAAATAACATTTGAAGAAACAAAATTATATTTTATGAAACAAATGTATTTTTGAAAAAAAAAAAGTTAACATTTTTAAAAACAAATTTACATTTTAGCAAACAAATTTTAATTTTAAATAAGTTAGATTTTAGGTGAGAGAAAGTTTCATTTTAGAGAAAAAAAATACATTATAGGGAAACAACTTTACATCTAAAAAAAAATTGACCGTTCGGAAACACTTGTACAAGTGGAAAGACAAAACTGCAAGCGGCAAAACACAGTTACATAGCCAAAAACAAATTACCAAAAGACGGCTACACGGAAAGGGAATGTCCCAGTGGCCGGATGTGACGTCACGATTACCCTGACTTGTAGTACAAACAGCTCAATCTGTAGTCCTCCTGCTTTACTTGAAAAGACAGCGGCGATTTTAGATGGAAAGAATTGCACTAAAGCTGTTTTTCTTAAGTTTACGCAAACCGAACAATGTTTTGCCCTTATTGTGGTCTCTGGAACTTTTACGGGACACGGACCAGATGGCAGGACCAAACAGCAGGGCCGAGCTCAATTCGTGGCAGTGGCTGCGTTGCAGCAGTTCCGGTGGTCCTGCCACCTGGTCCGTGACCCGTAAAAGTTCCAGAGACTGTCCGCACGAAGAACAAAATGGTGTAAATTGGCTGAAATTTGCTCCACAATAATAAAATCGCCGCTGACTTTTCACGTGAAGCAGGAGGACTACAGATTGAGCTGTTTGTACTACAAGTCAGGGTAATCGTGACGTCACATCCGGCCACTGGGACATTCCCTTTCCGTGTAGCCGTCTTTTGTTTTTGGCTATGTAACTGTGTTTTGCCGCTTGCAGTTTTGTCTTTCCACTTGTACAAGTGTTTCCGAACGGTCAATTTTTTTTTAGACGTAAATTTGTTTCCCTATAATGTATTTTTTTTCTCTAAAATGAAACTTTCTCTCACCTAAAATCTAACTTATTTAAAATGTGAATTTGTTTCCTAAAATGTAAATTAGTTTTTAAAATTTTTTTTTTTTTTTTCAAAAATACATTTGTTTCATAAAATATAATTTTGTTTTTTCAAATGTTATTTTGTTTTTTATTTGTTAATGTGTTTTTGAATTGTAAATGTGTTTTTAAAAATTTTAACTTTTTTTTTCAAAAATACATTTGTTTCATAAAATATAATTTTGTTTCTTCAAATGTTATTTTGTTTTTTATTTGTTAATGTGTTTTTGAATTGTAAATGTGTTTTGCACTTCTCAGCCACCGTATAAAAGCCTTCAGCTGATCCAAAATGCTGCAGCCAGAGTTCTGATGAAAATTAAAAAGAGAGATCATATCTCTCCTATCCTGGCTTCTCTTCATTGGCTTCCTGTTAAATCCAGAATAGAATTTAAAATCCTCCTTCTCACATATAAAGCCTTAAATGGCCAAGCTCCATCTTATATCAGAGATCTGATTGTTCCTTATGTTCCTAACAGAGCACTTCGCTCTCAATCTGCAGGTTCACTAGTGGTTCCTAGAATTTCTAAAAATAGAATGGGAGGCAGATCTTTTAGTTATCAGGCTCCTCTCCTGTGGAACCAACTACCAGTTTTAGTCCGTGAGGCAGACACCCTGTCTACTTTTAAGGCTAGGCTTAAAACTTTCCTTTTTGATAACGCTTATAGTTAGAGTGGCTCAGGTTATCCTGAACTATCTCTATAGTTATGCTGCTATAGGCTTAGACTGCTGGAGGACATAGGGACCCCTTCTTCATCATTCTGCTTCATTCTCTCTCTATTCTCCTATTCTGCAGAATCTGTTAGTTCAATCTCTAACGTTCTGCTCTCTCTGCTTTTCCTCAGAGTAGCTTTGCCTCGTCTGTTCCTGTCTGGCTGTGACGCCATCCTGGAAAGAAATATCAGCTGTGCTGCTTCCATCAACACCCTTGTTTATAGATGCTGGAGATCGGCCTATTTTCCAGTGTAGTCCTGTTTCTCTGACCGTGACTGGCTTGATGTGCTCTCTTCATCCATGGCAGCTGGCTCGGTGCTCGTCTGCCTGGCTGTGTGTTTCCTGGACGGGGCCGCCTTTTACAGCTGCTTTTTGTGTCTCTGCTTCTGTCTCCTTGAACCCCAGTCGGCCTCAGCAGATGGCCGCTCACACTGAGCCTGGTTCTGCAGACTGGAACCCCCCGGCCGGTCCGTGAAAATATTGTCTGACATATAGCGGTCCGTGGTGCAAAAAGGTTGGGGACCTCTGTCCTAAAACAAAATTGCCTATCTTAAACCAGGAGGAATCTGTATTTCTGAGAAAATATTTTAGCCATTTAATGATTAAAAAAATGCCACTAAAATAGTAATCTTTTCAGAGTGATTTGGGGGCACAGGTAAATTTGGACCAGTTAGTTTTCTTTCTTTGTTTCCTTCTCCAGACATGTCCTCAGGATCAAGTTTTCTACATTAACTCTATCCAGTCAGTGTGATAACTTTAGCTTTTAGCTCTGAATGAGCTAATCTGAGTTATCACATGCTAACCACAGCTTTAAAATACTAAACACAAAATTGATTAAATACATTTGATTACACTGTAAAAGTCAAAATGGCTGGAAATTATCACAAAATTTAATTTTGAGAATTCTTTAAGAAATGTAGCATATCAACAAGGTGAATTAATTGAAAGTACCTTACTGCTGTGACTTGTATAAAATCTGAATATGTCATGATCGGTTTCAGGAATCTGCAGAGATGCAGAGAAACCACTCTGAGAACACAGAGAAAAGTTTAACAGGTTTATTTGTAGCAATGTGAACGGAGGTTGGATCTGGAACTCAGTAAACTGGTGAACTGTTTAACCAGAACTGGAAAGTCTGAAGGGGAGATCACAGAGATTAGTTCAGGGACCGTGGGAAATGAGACTGCGACTTGAATTATGCTGGACTGGGACTCGGCGGAGTAATGGAGCGGATTGTTACTTGGATTTCCGATGGGAACTTGAACGGATCATGTGGAGGTTTTCCCTCGCTCAGTGTGTACTCAGTTAATTCTTCCAGGGGAACAAGGTCCAGGTATCCAGTTACACAAGAAGACTTCCTGCGGAAGAGCAAAGACAAAAGCAACATAAGACTCAGGTAAGGCTCAGGTTAGGCTCAGGTTAGGCTCAGGTAAGGCTCAGGTAAGGCTCAGGTTAGGCGCAGGTTAGGCTCGAGTACCCAAAACTGGCAAACACTCTGGCATCGAGGTACAGACTAGAGTCCTGCACGGGTCGAGTTTTACCAAACAATTCAATTCAAATCTGAACCCGACCCGTTAACACATCAAGTAATAGGCTATAGTACGCTGCGCTGCAGAGCAGCGCCATTAACACTGCAGCAGACATGTATGCACTGACTGTGGCCTTTTTGGAGGGAAGCCCACACTGCCGGCAGGCCTTTAATCTACAACAAGGGTGACCCCAGTGCCTGATTAATATAACATTTCTGATGTCCATAACAACTGTTAAGGAAGAAAATATTCTAACATAGTTAACTTTGGAGAAAGGTTGGCTTTTCATTCTTCCCTTCCCAGGTCCACTCGGCGAGCTGCGTTTGGTAATAAAAACCAACATTGCGTGTTGACGTCACAGAATTACAGAGTTTAATCCAATATAAGACAATGCATAAACTTAGAAACAAGACAATGCACAAACCTACACCAGAAACTGCAGAACAACAGAGACATACATTCCATTACCTGACATAGAAGGAAAGAAAAGGAAGCAAAGACGTACAAAGACATCTTTGGAGAGTTGCAAGAATGTTGCAAATCTGATTTGTTAGTTCTATGTAGAAAGCTTTATCCTCTTGTATTTAATTTATTCACATAAGGCTGGCCCTTGGTCCTCCAACCAGAAGCCATCTCTGACACTGCCTAGAGCTTCACCTAATTTACTGCAATCATCTGGGGTCATTTGCTTCTTTGTTTTAACAAGAAAAAGCGGAAAGCTTGTCCTGGCAGCTAGAATTCTTAGGGTCATAAAACACAAGATAAGCTTTCACAGACAGCTTGTGGAATGCGGGGGGCCTCACCATAAATTCTCAGGAACAAACTTAAATTTAGTAATCTGGTTCAAGGAAAGGTTATCTTCACAAACTTCTTCAAAATAAGAAATATGTTCACAAGGAGAGTATACAACATACCTTTTACACATGCCATAAGATTAACTGTATTAAAGACTAAAAATAATCATTTTTCTTTAACAGTCCCCGTTTTGAGGTCTGAGACATACAGACCTCACAAATAAAATGATTAAGCCTTCTAATAGAGGAACCAAAAAACTATTTAGTATACTAAAAAAACTAAAACATTAGCCCAATTTTATAACAGTCCCCTTTTTAAACAGCACCTCCTAGTTCCACTGCCAGGTCATGTGTCTGAAGCTGAACTCCAGTATCTGAACTTATCAAATGTATCTTGCGCTGTCCAACAATTTAATACTCACCTGATGAACCACAAAATTTTAACCAGTAAAAACTAAACTAAAAATACATTTCACTTATCAAATATGAAAAATCATAAAACTCAGTTATGTCAATAGAAGAAAACACACAATAGAAATACCAGCCCAAGTATAAAATTAGAAAACCAGAGTAAGATATCTCGAAATTACTAAAAAATGCTCAGCAGACATAAAAGACAATACTCGCCACAAAAATTACAATTTGTCAATACAAAACAATAACAACATCAAAAAAAGAAAATAAATCATAAACACATAAAAATTACAAAAGACCTCTTTTTTTTTCTTTTTTTTTCACAATTCAACAATAAGAAGTTAGAGTTCGTCTCTATGCTCCTTCGATAGTCTTTCAAAAATGAATATGAATTCTTCGTCAGGAAACGATCCAAAAATACGCGCAAAAAGAAACGAATGTTCTTGAAGAGTTCGCAAAAAACGAAAACACGCAATAAAGAGAAGATAAGTTAATGATGATCTTGTAGCCTGATCCTTCACGCGTTCCTCCAGTGTCCGTTGCTCACTGAAAATTGGAGTATTGTGCCAATATAACAGTGAGTTTAAGGAGAGGGTGCAATCTCCTTTTCTCAATGGAAGGACACCGGAACAGGATTATTGTGCCTGCCCGGGCCTTTTAAGCCTTGTAATTCAGGAAAATTAAGTGATTTTGGCAGGAATCCCTGCCACACTTCTGCCTGGAAATGCAGATCCTCCTCCGCGCTATGATGTGCCTTCAGACACTCCTCGACCGCAGGTTGAGACTGTAGATTCTCCTGTATGCCCTGCAGCGTGCGCCGTGGCTCCTCAGCTGCTTCAATGGAACCACGTGTCTCCTTCTCTCTTGTAGACGGACAGCCTGAGATGTACTCTCCACGACTCGGTATGGCCCGGTGAGGCGAGGTTCAGACCACTTTCTTTTGATGACCTTCAGGCGCACCCAGTCGATTCCCCGAACTGATCCCGAGCCTGGACGTTCCTGTGTCGTCTGGTATTTTGTAAATTCCGCTGCCAGGACCTGTAACTCATTGAAGAAATCTTTATGAGATAAATGTGCAAGCTTACCTTTCCATCCTGGAATGCGGGTAGCAGGTCCTGGAAACATCCGTCCTGTCTGGAGCTCATATGGAGAGAACCCTGTTGATTGGTTAATGATTGATCCTACACTTTATGACAGCTTTACTGACTTCCTTTTGTATTATAAATCTACTACTTTGGAGCTGTATTTTAACAATCCTTTGACCCTCTTTTTATATAAGGCTTACATGAGAAATAAATGTTTCCTATCATGTTAAACCCAAAACTTAACTGTATTTTAGAAGCAGTTCCATAATTGTTAATTTGTAAATCTCCAATTTAGACCAATTTAATTTCAATCATCATATTTTCTATTTTTTTAAACCTTAAAAAATAATCAGCCTGCTTTACATGAGTCACTAAATATAAAAAATGACCTACTTTATTCCAATCATATTTTAAATCCCAAAAATTTCAACCATTTTTACCTTTGATCCATTTATTCTTTTGAAAACCTATTTATAAAATATTTAATTGAATAATGTATTACCCTTTTTATATTGTTTATCAATTATCAATGCCTTTTCAGTTTTGGAGAGAGATTAAATACAGCTAAATTTATTAAATGATGTAAATCTTTAGTTTAGACCTTCCTGGATGTCTTAGTTAAACAACTTATTTTAAAACATATGAATAGAGATGCAACAATCCAACAATCACCTTCCTTAGTTTAAGAAACACTATTTTATGTAAATTATTTGATAGTCAATATTTTGTTTAGTATATTCAATTGATAAATTTTACTTATTTCATATCCAAATAGTTAGCTCATCTTTAATGCTGCTAATACACCGAAAAACATTTCATGTATTTTGATTTAACTTCAATAACCTCTTTTTCCGAAACGTAAAGAGAGATCCAAACTAAAAATTTGCTTATCAGATGAATTCCATTCATGTCCCCCTGTTTCTATAACAGAAAAAAATGTTCTGTCATAGAATACAATAAAAATCCTACACAACTCATTGAGATGAAATCCGCTATCACCACTAACTTTAGCCTCATGTAACACAGTTGGATGCAATTCAAACATGGTGTCCCAGATGCTGTTACAATCTGCACACCTCAATCAAAGAATTTAATGTTTGATTAAATTTATGAAATCAACACAGAACTTGGTGTCATTTGCTCAGTAAGCTCTATAGACACCCATCAATCCACTTTAACACCTTAATTTTAAATTCCATTTTAAATTTAGTTTTACTGAATTGTAGCCTCTGTACTATGTAAATAAAATTTAGATCATCTTCCTTAGTAGATGAAGCGTAACACACAATGAAATTCAACTATGGTTAAGAAAAAAATATGTAATTGCAATAGTTAGTCCCTGCCCATTCTTTGAGGCAGGAAGGGAAAAAAACACACTAGCATTTTGTGAGACAAACAGAGTCAATCATGGAGAGTTAATGAGGAATGCAGTGTCCCTCAAACTGCATTGTAAAACCTCTGACCCCAGGAGATGGGGTGTCCTTAACACTTAGAATTACACTGCAGGGCTTCAGGACGTGAAGACAACAGGGCGCATCAGTGCTATAACTAAAATAGAAAGAGAACAATGGCATCACACACTACAAAAATTTAAAAAGAACTTATTCACCACTACCAAGTTTAGTTGGCACCCATTTCGTCTCCGACCTGCAGACTGAAGGGAACCCCAGGAGTGGGCTTTGGCGCCCAGGTCACATGATCAGAGGTGAGAATCCAGGATCAAACATGAGAACACACAACAGGACCACCGCTGAGCGACTTGCCATGCCCCAATTCTTTATCTGCTGAATCAGAAGGTGTCCAGAGTAGCAGTCATTCCTGCAGTGCAGAAACATCTGGATACAGTCCCGCTTTGATGAACTTTGGTCAGCCTTTCGTGGTCGACAGAGCAGGACATAGAAACCAGCAGACCAGTCATCCACTGAAACCCCCGTCCGGGTTTGTCTATGATCTTTGTGGTCCCGACTCACTGCTGATTCCCAGCCATAGAAGACTCCCCCAGATAACGCCTGAGTCCCTTTTGTTTTCAGCCAGGCATGAAAAGCAACAGTCAAAAGAGACATCTGTTGCTGGGTCCTGTGAGCAGCACTTTGCCCTCACGTGACAGCAGGAGAACAGTTCGCCTTCACTGACCTTCGTAATCGCTCAACAGCGTTCGGCTTTCATACAACAGTCCAGCAGAAGATGGGCACAGTTCAGCATCATCATGTCCTTGTTCAGCAACAACAGCGGCCTGATGCGGTAATCAAGAAGATCCCTTCAAATACATCTTCCCATGATCTCTGAGCTTAAAAGACCCTTCCCCCAAGATTGCCATCAAGTCAGAAGGAAGGAGAACTGCCAGAGAAAAAATAATACAAAGTAATTAAAAAGCAAAACTTATATTTGCCACATTTTGTTACTTTCACTACTATAAATAAAATTTATCTTGTGATGCATCCTCCCATGTGGCTCTAGATTTGTTGTTGTTATAGCACAAACGGCCAACTGCCCCAAATCCTGAACTGCAAAAAGAATAAACATAGATATGTGTTAAAATAGTCCACGATCAGATGTGCCAGAATTAAAAAAATAATGACACTTACTGTTCAAAATCAATAAACGTCAATACCTCGATGACATTCACTCTGCTTGTGCCAAATATCAACTACAAATTCTAAAATCAAAACCTCACAAACTCATTAAAGAATTAGAACAAACTCTAGAATGTCCAAGTACTGATACTTATAAAAGTTGTGATGGAATTGCACTTTGTCAAATAATTATGAAATGCATATTGTTCTACTAAATACCAAAGATCCCTATCATTGTCCCACGCTTCAAGACAAAATCCTATTTTAAAAATTCAGAAATCCTTTACATTTTATTTGAATTTCATAGCAGTTTTAACCAAAATTTTCCTCAAAATTAACAATTTACACCCAACTGTATATAATCAAAGTCAGCAGTGATGCAGAAATCTATCAACAATTTTAAATGTAAATAAACATGGCATAGATGTTATTTGAAACCGTTCAATTTTAGATGATCAAATCTAATTTAGTAGAAGCTTTTATATCACATACATCATATTTTAGCAAAGCAGGAAGGCCATATGACTCTACATTAAAGAAATCCATAATTCACTATTGTTAAATCGAAAAAATCAAAATTATTGATTAACTAATTTACCATTAACCATATCCAAAAATTTACCAGGAATTAGGGTCTACTTCTCCTTCTCCCCCTGTTGATATAATAAAATTATCATTTTGAAAACAATTTTAGAATCTATGTCACTGTTATATAATAATTTGCTGAAAAACCAAAATATTATAAGATGTTCCACCATTTCTCCAAATCTTCCATCTAGTATTCAAACTAGACTGAGATTATGTAAATTTCAAAGTTCCATCTGTAATATCTTATCTTTATAGCATCCACCTGTGTTTTCTTATTTCCAAAAGAAAAACAATTTAAAGGTGGAAAAACAAAGATGGAAGAACTTTCCCCCATTATGCTAAAATTTCAACATGTCCAATCAGTTACCCATAAAAAATATAAATCAAGTTTATTTAGTTAGAATTTAGGTTAGTTTGTTAGTGTTGGTAGTCAAAGTGGATAACACAATTTCCTAATAACTACATCTATCTGCTTTAAGCCAAGGCTGAATTCTCGTTTCATATTAATTTCACTGCACAAGCAGATGATTCAGCTTCAACCAGATTGTGACACCAAAATATGTAATCGTCATTACCTTAAAATCGTCCGTAAAGCAGTAAGAAAAACATATTTATGAAACAAAACCTTTACTGCCCCTAAATAGTTTAAAATAAGAAAAATATCACACAGCTACACACTAAACTGAGGTCATATTTACACAGAGCATCCTAAAACCCATCAAAGGCCATCTGCCTACACATTCACTCTCATTCACACTCAAGCAGACTCATCAACACCCCATTGTAAGAAAGATGCAGGATGTTACCCCAGATTTCAAACCAAAATTCGTCCTGTGAAAGTCTTAAACACAATTATTCTAACAACATGGTTGAAAAAAATAAAATAATCATCCAATAGTTCCAATATTGTTCAGTTTTGAGTGAACCTTTTTTTAAAAACTCCATATTATACACACAACCGTATTTCATGATAGCCCACTGTTATTAAATGGCTACCTAGACCCCCTGTAGGAAAACCCAAAAACCGTTCATGTGGTCATGTAAAATGCAAAATGGGCTGCACACGAAGATCGTCCTACAAGAAACAAAGTCATTCATTAGTGTTTCAACATGTCCTACATTAAAGGGATAGTTCGGTATTTTTGACATGAATCTGTATGGCATCCCCATCACCAGCGGCATGCAATCACACTGACTTACCCCTGGCAGCGTCCTGTGAGCAGAGTTATCGTCCAGTTTTGGTCAAGCCAAAAGTAGTCCGGCAGGTTTTTAGGAACAGCGAAATAAAACTTTTTTCTTCCCAAAACATTATGTGTTCAAAAGAGTGATATTTTCGCATCCCAAAAACATTGTAGTGGAAAAAGTCACACGTCGTTATCAATTGGTCCTATTTTCTCTCTGTTCGTATCAGTGCGCGCCGTCATTCAGACAGCGAGCCCAACAACAGCCTGTGTCTCCCTCCGCGGCGGAGGGAGACATGGCTGTTGTTGGCTACAATGTTTTTGGGATGCAAAAATATCGCTCTTTTGAACACATAATGTTTTGGGAAGAGAAAAGTTTTATTTCGCTGTTCCTAAAAACCTGCCGGACTACTTTTGGCTTGACCAAAACTGGACGATAACTCTGCTCACAGGACGCTGCCAGGGGTAAGTCAGTGTGATTGCATGCCGCTGGTGATGGGGATGCCATACAGATTCATGTCAAAAATACCGAACTATCGCTTTAACAGTGTAGAAAACACTGTCAAGCAGAAAAACATCCATATGTTCTCATTTTTGTTCTCTTGTTCCAACCAGTGAGGGTGTTCCCTCCTGTGTCAGGAAACCTAGAAATTGAAGTGATTGTCAATGTTACAATATTATAAAAAAAAAAAAACAATTGGATCTTTCCAGTGCTCCAGCCTGGAACTGATGCCACACATTTCTCCCGCTGAGAAAGTAAAAACATCTGTAAATCTGTTATTTTGCACTTTTCATTTCAACACAAAACACAGTTCTAAAAGTAATTCACATCAAAATCCAAGAATCCTGAAAGCGTGAGCTGGAAATGTCAGTGCGAACTGAAGCACTCCCAAAATGCAAATAAGGGGGGTCAATCAGTCCCCCTGCTGTGAAACAAAACTTGTAACCAAAACGGAGACACCTCTGTCCCACAGAAGCACATTTTAACAGAAAGTTAGTAATACAACATCCAGCAAAAACATTTAACGACATTTCAATACACAATCTCATTAACCATCCACCAACACAAAAATCACAAGACAACCGCATAACACGTAGTGAAACACAAATCACTTCCGCACAATCTCAGCACAATTTAAACACAGACAGACGAATAGACAGCAGCGCGTGTTGGAACATACAGTATAACGGGGGAAGACAGACACACAGCCATAGATCAACCCGCAGCCAAGCACGCACACAAACACAAAGAAACTTACAAAACACAGAGACATAGACGTCATATTTCAGTCAAGAAAAGACAGAAAAGAAAAGAAAATGTCAGGTGCCGGCTAAAAGAATGTATGAGGCATCTTTTAATTTTCCAATTTCACTTTTACAAATCCCTTTTATTCTCATTTCAACTTCTCAGTCCTTCAAGGTGATCCAACCTGCTCTCAGTCCTTCAAGGTGATCCAACCTGCTCTCAGTCCTTTAAGGTGATTCAACCTGCTAAATTTAGTATTCTCAGTCCTTTATGCTCTTTAGCAACTCGCTTCAGAGTCCCAGAGAAGGCGATACATCCTGTAACAGACTTCTACTTACGGCGACTCTCAGCCCTTTTCTTTCAACGAGTGATACAACGCGGTCCAATTAACCTGCTATTAGTCCTTATTCCATGAGTGATACAACTCGATCCAATTAACCCAAATAATTATAAGTCCACTGGAGATGAGTCGAAATCTCCGGGCTGATACAAGCCCCTGCTAATTAATACACAGACACCCGAAATTCTTTTTAGAGGCACAGGCATTGTTCCTCAGGGTTAAAGAATAAATTAATTTTTATTAATTAATCAATTAATTAATTAATCAATTAATAAAACCTTCTTTTAAAAAACCCAGCTTAAGTCAGAGTTAACGTAAAGGCTCTGTTTGAACTAGCCACAGTTCCCTGTAATGTGTATTTATTCAAATCCTTAAACAACCGACTCTTTTAGGAGGGATTCTATCTACCTCTGCAGCTTCTGAATTCTGTGAGGCCGCACACAGCAAATCAGCCCCGGTCCGACCACACGGCGCTTCAGACAACTGAAAAATAAAAAATAATCAAATACTGTCTTACCACACCGAAGTCGGGCCGAAACGGATCAATCAGGACCAAACAGCCGCCCGCCGAGACTCCAGAACCGGCACGAGCCCCCAATTGTTAAGGAAGAAAATATTCTAACATAGTTAACTTTGGAGAAAGGTTGGCTTTTCATTCTTCCCTTCCCAGGTCCACTCGGCGAGCTGCGTTTGGTAATAAAAACCAACATTGCGTTTTGACGTCACAGAATTACAGAGTTTAATCCAATATAAGACAATGCATAAACTTAGAAACAAGACAATGCACAAACCTACACCAGAAACTGCAGAACAACAGAGACATACATTCCATTACCTGACATAGAAGGAAAGAAAAGGAAGCAAAGACGTACAAAGACATCTTTGGAGAGTTGCAAGAATGTTGCAAATCTGATTTGTTAGTTCTATGTAGAAAGCTTTATCCTCTTGTATTTAATTTATTCACATAAGGCTGGCCCTTGGTCCTCCAACCAGAAGCCATCTCTGACACTGCCTAGAGCTTCACCTAATTTACTGCAATCATCTGGGGTCATTTGCTTCTTTGTTTTAACAAGAAAAAGCGGAAAGCTTGTCCTGGCTTCTAGAATTCTTAAAGTCATAAAACACAAGATAAGCTTTCACAGACAGCTTGTGGAATGCGGGGGGCCTCACCATAAATTCTCAGGAACAAACTTAAATTTAGTAATCTGGTTCAAGGAAAGGTTATCTTCACAAACTTGTTCAAAATAAGAAATGTGTTCACAAGGAGAGTATACAACATACCTTTTACACATGCCATAAGATTAACTGTATTAAAGACTAAAAATAATCATTTTTCTTTAACACAACACACACGCCTAAAAAAAAAAATCACCAACTACCCGCCCGCACTAAAAAAATATCCGCCCTTTTATTTTTATTTATGTATTTTTCACCCGCAAAAGAGCATGTTAGCGGGTGACCCGTCCGGGACCCGCGGGTACCCGACCCCTTGCAGGACTCTAGTACAGACAGCCCACTGCTCAAGTACTCCTCCAGTCATGAACAAACGAGCCGCAGGTGTGCAGGGAGGACCAACGAGGAAAGGGCGCCACCTGTTGGTGGAGAGAGAAGGGACATACAAACAACCCACACAAACTGGATTCCTAACAGAATGGAGTTTAAAGGCTGAAGTAGACAGAAGTAGTCAGATGTCAGATCCTTCGCTGAATTTCATTCAATGTCTGAGATTTTTCACTTTTGTTGAGCAACAAGACAGAAATTGAAAGGTTTTCATTTCTAGGACGGTGATTTGTAGAAGAATTTTTGCCTCTGACTTTGTCTGTTTCCATGGTAACTATTCCTCTGATTAATGCCCAGGAAAGATCTACACGATTTAAGAAAAACATGTTTAACATACAGTTCAGTGACAAATGACAACAACTTGGAATTAGTTTGACAAAGTAGAGTTTTCTAACAGATGTAAACCTGGTCATCTCCTGATCTATTGAGGAAGGTCTCTTCCTGCCTTCCAACCTGAGTTTTCTGCTGCTGTCCCTGAGCAAAGTTCTGACTGAGCTCTGTTATCAGATTGCAATAAAAACCAATCAAATAACTCTATAAAAGGTCCATTAAAATACTTGAAAATGAAGCCGCAGTCTTTGCACACATGTGCCCTTCTAGAGAAATATAGACTCCTACATTTAGAAAATCTCAAGATATTTAGATATTGTTGGCTAAAATTTAGGGTATTAAATGGCTCTGCCATTTAAATGCTCTCACCACCCTTGGAAGAATTTATTAAAAAAATTATTTGTGAAGGATGAGAAGTATAAGAAGGGAGGACTGAGAGATCCAGTTCAGGAAATGCACCTTTGCACAGAACATTCTCTCAGTCAAGGGAAGCATGACTTAGAATGCATTGCCGTCAGCACTCAGGGAATCTGGTGCTAAGCACTTTAGCATGATCTACCTCATTATTGGAAATACCTTAAGACATTAGCCTAACTCAGGTATGCAGTCCTGTTCACTGTGTGTTATGTCATCTGTGGGTATTGCAATGTAATTCCTCTGAAACTGTTCATTGTTTTTATGATTTTTGTGTGTATTTTGTCCTTGTTACATGTATATAATCAGTGGTCTGTATTTATTGTTACACCTTATTTTTCTCCTTGTACCTGCTGCCCCCATCCTATGGGACTATGGATGGAAACTAGCCTTGAGCTACATGCAAGTGTATTTACAGCTCCTGCTGTTCATTAATACATGCTGTTCTTTTCAAATCCTAAAACAGAAAGAAATAAATGAATAAATTCAATGCAGCTCCTCCCATTCTCACGCTGAGACTTTCATTCTGATAAACAAATATAATAAAGACAGTTCACAAGGAAAATAAAGAAAATCCATGGAAAAAGGAAGCATAAAGTCAGAATGTAACACAAAAGCATTTCTAAGGGTTTCAGATCAGCTGCAATCTTTGCCAAAGTCCTCTAGCATAACATGAATGCTTTAGGGGATTCTCCCAGAGAGACTTATCTAATTTTTATATCAATGGTTTCCAACTAAGGGCTGTTTCTCTAAAGCAGGATTCAGAAATCAAGGATCAGACATAAAGCTAGGTTTGACATGGCGCCATCAGTTCATCCTGGCTTTCTCTGTTTCTCAAAGGCTAAACCAGGATCAGGAGATGTGGCTATGTGAAGCCATGCTTAATTAACCCAGGTAAATGTGCGTCCACAGTAGTGTTAATTTTACCAGCCATTTTTAAATTTAGTTTTAGTCCAGTTTCAGCATCGTTTGTTAGTTTTTAATCACAGTTAGTCGACATCATCCCATTTTTATTTAGTCTATTTTAGTCGACCATAAGTCAGAGCATTTTAGTCTTTATCTTAGTCCAAGAAAACATAATTTTATTAGTTTAGTTTTAGTCAACAAAAACTGTCAACATTTTAGTCTAGTTTTAGTCAGGACATAATTTTAACCTTTTACTTTTTTGTCAGCAGACAATCTTTAACATTTCCTGAAATTATTTCACATTTCAACATGATAAAAAAACACAATTTTAAGGAACACATGCAGACATGGAAGATGTTCTGACAATATTTGCATATTTATTTTGAACATTGTTTAGGTTCAAAGACACAAACACAAATGCTTGCATTAAAACAATTAAAATACACCCGACAGAGGAAACAAATAAATAAAATAAAGTGTCTTATGAACTCAACACAAGTGCTGGCTGTTTAAAGCTAGTTCACATAGAATAATAAAATAAATAGATTTGAGTTCAATGTTGTTAAAAAAAACTCCAACTGATACAACAAAGTGCTTTCCTGCCAGCTACAAACAAAAGAAAACTAACAGAGAGAAGAAGTGTTCTAGTTGCTTCCTTTGGAAATAATGGGACACTGGTGCTGCGTCAAAGGATGCAATAGTAATTCTAAACAGAAAACAGCAGATGGGGCCTTACGGTTTTTTGTATTCCCCACTTGGAAAAGAAAATACGGACCGCAGACAGAGGACTTAATAAAGAGGCGTCGGGCTGCATAGGTTGCTGCTGTAAGAAGGAAAGACATCACGTTTCATAAAATATCCCCTCATGTTCGTGTTTGCTCTCGGCATTTTCACAAAGGTAAGTCCTTATAAATATACACTAATAAAAATCAACATGCTGAAATGGTTTGCTTATGAAGTTGCAGGAGTTCATGTGAACGTGATGTGTGTTTTTTTTATTTCTTTTTTAGACCGCTAAAATTTAATAAATAATGCATTCTCTGTATATAATCACAATCTGCAATACAAATATTTATTTTTAATGAATAAATATATATAAATACACTGTACATATAAAAACACTGTACATACCCACTCGTCAGCCAACTCACTGTGTTTATTCATCCTGTGCAATCTACTTAAGTTTATTTATTATAATCCTTTGTTCGTCTGTAAGCTTTTCAGTTTATTTATTTACCTCCGGCCTTGCTAGTCCGATGTACTTGTGCTGTTTCGGTATAGCAAATTTCCCCACTGTGGGAAACATAAGGTTATCTTATTTTATTACACATCTAATCTAATGGGCTCTGTTATTAAGGTGCTTTATATAGTGTTTTGAATAGATGTGTAAAACACTCAACCTTTCATCTACTTTGCAGGTCAACCCGCATATGAGATGATGGAGACTGACCCAGACTGGGCTCCATCCCTGCATCTGGGCCACACTGACATCAGACCAACAGACACAGACCGCTCTTTAAGACGTGGTTATCGGGAACAGCTGAAAAAGAATGCCCTGCAAGCAACTGAAACGGGGCTCCATCAGGCTGATGAAATCCTTCAGCGACAGGATGAAGTTACACATGAGGCGACCATAGGCGGATCTACTGGGGTGGCATAGGGTGGCAAATGCCACCCTAAATGACAGCCTTGCCACCCCAGCTGCCACCCCAGTTGGCGGTAGGGGTGGCGAGGCTTATAAATTATGGATCATTTGAGAATTACGACCGCTAATTTCCAATGTCAGAC
This sequence comes from Cyprinodon tularosa, assembly GCF_016077235.1. Taxonomy (NCBI): domain Eukaryota; kingdom Metazoa; phylum Chordata; class Actinopteri; order Cyprinodontiformes; family Cyprinodontidae; genus Cyprinodon; species Cyprinodon tularosa. The sequence goes on from NW_024038621.1 coordinate 16,931, forward strand.
TGCAGTGAATGCAGCACGAGATGACACGAGAGTGACTGAGACTGATTTGTTTTGAAAACCGAATGGGGCAAAGCGAGGGAGCCAGGGGTGATGGGGAGAGAAGACACGGGATGAAACAGGTAAAAATTGATTAACTATCTATCGAGAAATGAAATTGTTGTGGGAAAATTTAAATCTCTCTCTCATTATATATTAATATTCATATTTACTCACTATAAAAGTTTTCACTCAGTCTGTTTCTCTCTCAAGGCCACACCATTCCCTGCAGAATGTTGTTTGTAGACCAGACATAGCTTCTTCCCATAACAATCTAGATTCTTTCTCAAGGTTTATTCATAACATGTTACTGTTAAGCAAAGTGTGTGTAATTTGTTATGACTGTGACTGCTTTTCCATTGTTGTAACTAGGGGGGACGAACGCTGCCCAGATCAGAACAGAGCAGAATGCTGTGCCATGATGACTGTTCTCTCTTTGCAAAGATCGTTAATAAATGTGCCGACTGGGTGAAATCCATCGATCTCCGTTTATTTAACTAGGATGAATAGTTGAATACTTTTTTCCCACGACAATTTGGCGTTGTCAAGGCAGTTCTCTTTGACTGATTTTTTCTGAGGACAGCGATTGTCAGAAGTGTCAGGTACCACCTGGAGGAAGCAATCTTCCAGCCTCAATACCCCGGTTAGAAGGTTAAGGGAGTGAGGACTTCTGGCATCGAGGTTCCTGGAGGTCAGCAGGAGGATCAAAACGAACCATTTTTTTGAGACGGTGAGATGATCTTTTGTCGGCACAGTTTAAATTAAATTTCAAAAACTAAATCACAAAACAACAGGTTGTTTACAGATTTAAAGATTACTAGAAATCAAATACTGGAAAATTTGTTCAAACAAAGTCCTCTTCTTCTCCATTAAAATTATAATCTAGCAAGAAACTAACTAAATTAAAGATTAATGGCTTAATCATTTTAATGCACTAAAATTAGTATAATACTAAAGATTATGCATATGAAATAACTGATAATTTTCCTTTTTGGGGAGCAGAAAAGCAGTTCAGGTTTTTGTTCCACCTGTGAACCAAAAGACCTCGCATAGGAACGTGAGGCTCTCTTCTGTGGCTCATTCTTCCCCGTAACCTGTTTTCAAAACAAAGCAGGAGTTAAATGTGTTAAAGATAATGCACAGCTGTTTAAATTGGTAATAAAGGGGATTGATATAAGGTTCAAATATCACAACAAATAAAGTTTAATGAGACAGATTTTAAAAATTAAATCAAATGAACAGATTATGCTTGTTTAACAATAATTGGGCATTTCTTCAAATAATCAAGGACCTGTGTCATTATTTAAATGCTAAATGCTAAAGTTTAATTTGTTAACCTTAATTCTGTAAGATTTAGATTAAACTTTAAGGGTAAATAAATCTATATGTGTGTAGCACAAATAGCTTGTATAAAAATAAATTAGGCTGGTTGAATTTGCTTTTAAATTATTTACAATTCTTTAAGAAGTAAATCTATCTTAAGCTGATCTGGAATAAATATGCAAATTTATTTAACATAATTATTGGTTAATAATTAGACGGTGTTCAAATGACTCAATTGGAAATAATGATGATAATAACATTATTTAATAATAACAATAATGATAACATTAATAATAATGATTACAATGATAGAGGATATAAATAACAGGATTTTATTCCTACATTAAGATGAATGGTGGAGACTTTAAAATGATCTATTCTCAATGGATCCATAGCTCAGATATATCTGGAGGTTAAAATTGACTGAAAATGTATGGTTTTTCTTCAACAGAACATATTTTATTTGTTCTGATGAAGAAAAGGGTGGAAAGAAGATAAAACAAGAAAAACAGCAAAGCTAAACTAATAAGGATCCATATAGATACTGTTTATTTTTCCATCTGGAACAGTCCATGTGGAATTTTGGTTGATAATTCAGAGCAGAATAAATAAACAACCTAAAGAAACGACTGCTAGACTGCTGGATGAAGTTTAAACACCTCAGCCTGACTGTCTGATGTGCGTTTGGGAAAAAACAGCTTTGTTGATGTTTGTTGATGGTTCAGCTTCTTGCACCCCTGGTTTGGTGTTTCTTCACCTCATGAAACTCTTGTTTCTGGTTCTTTGATTTTGCTTCGCCTTGTAAACATCGTTCTTGAAATCGGATGGAAAGCCTATATTCTTCTTCCACACACATCATGTCTGGTGGAAGCAACAGAGAAGGCTGTGCTTGTTTACATTGCTGCAGCCCACTGACACACACAGTCCTCTGCTGAGGAGAAGTTTGTTTGGATTTCTGCAGGTGCAGAAGTGATAAGTGGTACGAATACTAAGGAAGTACATTTACTGGGTAAGTTTGAAATTATGGAATAATTCAATGATTTGTGACAAAGTTTAAAGTTCAAATTTTAATCTAAAGTTCTTTAAGCTACATGAAATTATTTTGATCTACTATTGTTTGTGAAAGGGTAAGATAACATCTGATCTTTCCTTCCCTCAGCTCCTTTAATTCAGCATGTTGGTAACTTTGACTCCCAGTTTTCCTCCCCATGAGCTCATGACGGGTCGACCCGTTCCTGGACCACAGAACGGGCCAGACCTCTGACCTCTGGCCAGACTGGGACTGACATGTGACACATTAAAATGACCTACAAGACCTTTTTTTCCCCTTAGTCAGAGAAGGCTTTACAGAGGGACCAAGGTGCCTGGAGACCCTAATGCAGGACCATCACAGCCATCCTTCAGCAGGAAGAGGTGTGGCTGAGAGTCAATAAAAAAAAGTGATCAGAGCTCATCTGGAAGGAACCAGGAAAAGCTTTAACAATCAGAATAAAGGGGCAGAATAATCCCCTCTGATTGGTTAATTAACACATCAGTAGTCCACCTGATGTGTTGAGGACCAGCTGTTCTGTAGACAACGTTCAAAATGTCCCATAAGGGACCAACATCAACAGAAAGATGAAGACGCCCACCTGAAGATGTCTGACATCAGCTTTGGCTTTTTGATTTTTTAATCATACAACATGAATGAGAAGGGAAATGTGTTGTGATGTGTTGCATTTTAATCAAAGATTAACATTTTTAGTGTCTAAGTCAGGGGTGGGCAAACGTTTTGACTTGCGGGCCAGAATGGGTTCTAAAATTTGACAGAAGGGCCGGGCCAGGAGCATTTGGACAAGCAATGTCATTAATTAAACCTGGGGATTGAAATGTATAAAAAACAGGCAATTTTCACCACCATAAGGCGCACCGTACTAAAAGGCGCAGTCTCAGTTATGTGTCCCATTTCTGTATTTAACACACACATAAGGCGCACCGGACTATAGGGTTTTCTTATATACAGGTACATGTCCTCTACTACCTTTAAATACCTCTACTGCGTATTTAAAAATAGAGTGGGAGCAAAACTGAGTATGACTGTGCTTTATTCATTTATTTATTACAAAGTATTAATCAAACCTGGGAGCTGGCCGTGATACAGACACAGCGCTGTGATCACTCCTAAATTAACTTAAAATCCTGAAACCTGCCAACGGAATATGTTCGCTTTTATTGCCGGTATCCTGGTGCCTGCAGTTTAAATTATTTAGATGAGAAACACCTGCCAGCCGCCACGGTGAACCCGGAGGCTGCCCAGCCTAGAGGCTGCTGATGAAGGAATTTCTACTGTCGGCGCACCGCTGGTATGAGGGGGTCTGAGCGCCTCCGACAGAAATAGATAATCTGGATGAACTGACTGCAATTATTAAGTTTTCAGGTAGAAAAATAGAGCGGGAGCAAAACTGAGTATGATTGTGCTTTATTCATGTATTTATTACAAAGTATTAATCAAACCCATCAAAGTCATCATCCTCTGTTTCTGAATTAAAGGAATAGTACACCCAAAACATGATTAGCCTTCATTTTCTACTCACCCCCATGCTGAACAACACTCTGGAGTACTTTTTTGATATCTCAAATGCATCTGGAGATCTGGGAGGCTTCTTGCTGTCTGCTGACATTCAAATAATGGAGGTCTATGGCGCCCGAGACAGAAAGGTCCACAAAAGTCCACAAAAACGTGTCAATATTCCTCCATACTGCTCGTCCAATGTATTCCAAGTGTCCTGAGTGGGTAGCATCCATAATTTACTCGAAACGAAGTCATTTAGAACGTTTTAGAGCCTAAACAGTAGTGTATAGGATTTCCTAATAGCGCCCCCATGCGCGCTCTCGATTCTACGGAAGCCGGCAGACCAAACCGGAAGAAAGTGCGCATTCAGCGTCTGCTCTGCCGATAATGCAAGCGTAGAAGAAGAAATGTGCTGTTTACCTGTGCAAAGAAAGAAACAACGAAAGAAAAATGTCTGAGGACTTCAGTGTTGAGGAAGAGCATGAGTTCTTTGCCGAGCTGAATGCGCTGGTTTGGTCTGCCGGAGTTTTGTTCAGCATGGGGGTGAGTAGAAAATGAAGGCTAATCATGTTTTGGGTGTACTATTCCTTTAAACAGCTGCGCTAAATCAGACATGCCAGTTTCCCATTCTTTGCTGTCAGAGTCACTTTCCGTGCCGTGCAGCTCCTCAGAAATAATGCCGGCTTTTGCGAAAGCTTGAACAACAGAGCCAGCAGACACGTTAGTCCAAGCATCAACAATCCATCCGCAAACGGTGGCATAACTTGCGCGGCGCTGCATTCCACTTATCGTGAAACTGTGGTCTCCGTCGGTCATCCATCGCTCCCACGCCGCTCGCAGCCTTACTTTGAACGGCCGGTTCACACCGATGTCGAGCGGTTGAAGTTTCTTTGTCAGACCCCCCGGGATAACGGCGAGCACAGCGTTCATTCAGTCACAGATTAACAGCGATGGTGATGCGTGGAAAAAACTACCTGGTCTCCTCACATTCACCTGCCTCAGCCACGCTTTCATCATCTCCTCATCCATCCAGCCTTTTTTCATTTGCCGTGATATCATTTGTCATCAGAGCGCTGTGTCTGTCTCGCTGTCAGCTCGCAGATCAGCTTCTCTGATTGGTTGATGCGGCGCGTCCAGCAGCAAAACTTCAATTTTTCCATCTCGAGCAGCAGCAGCGCGTTGGCAGATGCTTAAACGCTCCCGACGCGCTGCACCTGCTGCTCAAAACGCGCTGCGGGACCTTTTGCTGCGCCTATACGCGCGTCAACCATTGACTTTGCATGTAAACTCGCCGCTTCTGCTTCGCCTGCTGCGTCCGGTTCACACCGATGTCAAGCGGTTGAATAACAGCGAGCACAGCATTCATTTGCTGATGAAGGTTCTCATTCATTCATTTGTTTCACCATGTTTTTCACATCAGCTGTGAGATGAGCACGCATGGAGTCACGGATTACCAGCGATGGTGATGAGTGGAAAAAAACACCTGGTCTCCTTACATTCACCTCCCTCAGCCACGCTTTCATCATCTCCTCAATGAGGAGATGAGGAGTTCTGCATGGTGCATGGTGGTCTCAAAAGTCGCAGTTACAACACACATAGGGCGCACCGCACATTTTGAGAAAAAAAAAAAAAAAAAAGACGTTTATGTGCGCCTTACAGTCGTAAAAATAGGGTAATTTGGACAAGTTCGGCGGGCCGGATTAAAAAGCCTAACGGGCCGTATACAGCCCGGGGGCCGTAGTTTGCCCATGTCTGGTCTAAGTGTTTGATATTACTTTTCTTGATAATAAAAGAAAGTCCAAGTGTTCAAGTGTTAGATGACCATAATGGCTGATGGTCAGTATTGGCAGAGATTTCTGGATCAGAGAATGAACTCTGATGATCGGGTCATCTCAGCTACCATTGGGAAAGAGGAGCGCTGAGATTAAATCCTCCAACTTTCCAATATGTGCTTTGACTGAGCCTGATTCTGAAGAGCTGAACTCGTCATTTGAAACGTGAAACAACTTTGTGTTATGATTTTAACATTTTGCATAGAGATTGATCCTTTTTTACTTTTAATTAAATTCAGATTAATAATTTGACTTACAGTTTGTAGAGATGAAGGGGTCTATTGTTTTGACTGATTTGAACATTTCTCTTTCCAGGGAAACAAAAAGGGTAATTGATAATGATAAGAACTAAAAATTTAAATTTTCAGATCATAATGGAAAAAAACAGTAAATATTTTTGCCAACAAAGATGTGATTCCAGGGCTCTATTTATTGGCAACATATTTTAGCTATCATAATCTTTTCCATAATTTTTCCATCTATTATAATCATTTAATTTGTCCACCGACTTAATGCAGTTGTGGATTTTTGATTCATTATTTTTTAATTATCATTTTTCTTCTTATTATTATTTTTTTTATTATATTTTTAGTGTCATATATTTTAGCTTTCTTTACATATACTCACAATTTTAGTTTATTAGTTTTTATATTCATAAATTTTCCTTTTTTTTAATATTGATTACACAAGGATAATATCCTTTTATAATCGAAAGGGTGGACTGTTGTGGGAAAATGTATTTCTTTCTCTAATTATATATTAATATTCATATTTACTCACTATAAAAGTTTTCACTCAGTCTGTTTCTCTCTCAAGGCCACACCATTCCCTGCAGAATGTTGTTTGTAGACCAGACATAGCTTCTTCCCATAACAATCCAGATTCTTTCTCAAGGTTTATTCATAACATGTTACTGTTAAGCAAAGTGTGTGTAATTTGTTATGACTCTGACTGCTTTCCATTGTTGTAACTAGGGGGGACGAACGCTGCCCAGATCAGAACAGAGCAGAATGCTGTGCCATGATGACTGTTCTCTCTTTGCAAAGATTGTTAATAAATGTGCCGACTGAGTGAAATCCATCGATCTCCGTTTATTTAACTAGGATGAATAGTTGAATACTTTTTTCTCACTTCAAAATCATAATGAAAGCACAATGTTGCTAGCATAGCTGCAATGCTGATTTTGAGATGATAAAAATCAGGTTGCAGAACGTTATTTCTCTATCTATGATGTTAGTTAGGCCTGACGTCTCAGACTCATGAAGACATATTTGCGGTCAACTATGACAGAAAAGAGACGATCAAGTTTGGTTGCACTCAAATCAAAACGCACAAAGGCATTGGATCTAAATAAAGTTGTGAAGCGTTTTGCTGAGCAAGATGGAAATCACTGCATTCAGCTGTTATAGTCATGTTAACTTTATATTATGGTGAGCCTTTACAGAGCTGTTACATTTTGTTTTGGCACCTGAGAAAATCTGATATTTCCTTTAATAAAACCAAAAGTGTTAAAAGTTAAAAATGTGATACTGGTGTGAATCCTGCTTAATATGAAGCAGTGTTGTTGTTTCTTTTTTTGTATATATAATATGAAACTATCCAGAAATGACCTGTATGAACCTACTCACAAGCAAGATGTATTTTTATGTTGCTTCTTTTCAGATTAGTGGAGATTTTGATGTAACATACAGAACCCGCCTTTTTGTTGATTTGTTGATACAGCAGTATGGAGGACCAACTCTGCCATATTTAAAAATAAATACAGAAATAAATAAATGCTTAATAAATAAATAAGCATACAATTAATTGCCACCAAAAATACAAACAACAAATAAATGTAAGTAGAAATTAAATTATACAGCTAGTCATAAAGGTATATAACTCTTTTAATTGGCTTCTTTATTTCTTTGCCTTTTTAATATTTACCTTATTTATTTTTTTGTCATTTATTATATTCAACTTCATTTTTTAATTACTTATATTTTGAAGTATTTATTTATGTGCATGTTATCGTATTTTTGTCTGTTTTATTCTTCCTTTGTATTTTTTTACCCTAGTTATTTCTTTCGCCGCTGTTTCTTTCTGCCTGCCATTATAATATAATTTCTAATTACATTTATTTGTTGATTGTATTTTTGGTGGCAATTAATTGTATGCTTATTTATTTATTGAGCATTTATTTATTTCTGTATTTATTTTTAAATATGGCAGAGTTGGTCCTCCATATACATCTCTATCTACAGCATATTATTTACATGCATGAAATGTCCCTTTCATTTTGCCTTAACTGCTGTATGTCAAGTTACTGAGGAACAAATGGGGTAAATGTGTGTTCAGAGTAAACATTACATAGATGTCCAGTACCTTGTTCGGGTGCCTTGACCCATTTATTTCTACTGTGTAGTTCTGCTCACTTTAGTCCAGCTCAGTCCATAGATCTCTGATGTGGAACTTTTTCTTTCTATAGTTTCTTCTTGTGCAAATGCTGCAAAGCTGCCTCTCTGACAGTCAATCTCACACATCTGCGACTCAGCACTCTTACCTTAATACCTTTCCTGTCATAAGGCCCCTCTAGAAGTAGAGTTATCATTCTTCTATCTCCTATTAAGTGAGATCACATTTTACGATGTATTATTAATATGAACTGTTTCACATGAAACACTAGTACTGTACATACTATTCTCTCCAAACTGTGATAACTGTGATTAAATTCAGTGTAAACAAATGCCATATGTTGCCACCCCTAAAAAATTCCTGCCCCCCTCTTGCCACCCCATAAATATTTTTCTAGATCCGCCCCTGGAGGCGACAGAGAACCCTAACCAGCAACAGACTGACACGCAGAAGGCTGCTGAAAACGTTGGCCGGCCAAACACCAAGGATGACACAGAAGGTGGTCGTCAGGAAGGACAGACAGAATGTAACCTGTGTGTGCTCAGGTGTGCAGAGATGAACCGTCTTTTGGAAGAAAACAGAGAGCTGCGGCGTGAACTTGATGAGCTGCAGATCTCTGATGGCTTCTTTGGAGACAGTAATGAAAAAGTCAAGTACTATACGGGTCTACCAAACTTGGCAACCTTTATGGCTTTGTTTAATTTTCTGCTGCCTCTCATGTCTGCTCAAAATAAAATTCTCAGTCCATTTCAAATGCTTCTGCTAACCTTCATGCGTCTGAGATTGGATCTGCCCTCACAACACCTTGCTTATCTCTTCCTTGTTTCACCAGACAGTGTACAGAACATTCAATGAAATGGTGTCATTTTTATATGCAAATCTAAAGTGTGCTATTGTGTGGCCAGATAGAGACACCTTGCACAAAATTATGCCTCATCAGTTTGTGGAGGCCTTTGGACATAGAGTCACAGTGATTATTGACTGTTTTGAAATTTTCACAGAGAAACCAGCTAATTTGAAGGCACGTGCCCAGATGTTTTCCTCCTACAAGCACAATCATACCATGAAGTATTTAATAGGCATAACACCCAAGGGAGCTATATGTTTCTTGTCAAAAGGGTGGGGTGGACGTACAAGTGACAAACATATCACCTTAAACAGTGGCTTTCTTAACATGTTGTTGCCTGGGGATATTGTGTTAGCTGACAGAGGTTTTGATATACAGGAAAATGCTGGCATGCTGTGTGGGGAGGTCAAGCTTCCAGCCTTCACAAAGGGGCGCTGTCAGCTGGATGCTAAGGATGTAGAAGAAACAAGGAAGGTTGCACATCTAAGAATTCATGTCGAAAGGGTGATTGGAAATGTTTGTCAGAAATACAAAATATTAACTGGAACCATACCCATAAACATGCTGTTGACATGTGAAGGCGAAGAAGTCACTTTTTTGGACAAGATTGTCACTGTCTGTTGTGCCCTTACAAATCATTGCCCTACTGTAGTGTAAAAATGAAAGCCAGATCAAGTACTGTTTCAACTTTATTCTTCTTTTCACACAAATAGAATTTTGCTTTTTAAAAAGTTAACTTTTTTTTTTTACTTTTGAGAAATAACAGCAAAAAAATGTGGGTTTCACCATCACTTCAAATATTAACAATGTTTCTGAAGTTGTAAAAATGTGTGTACAATAAAGAGTGGAGTTTGAAATTTGAAACAAGCGTTTTTATTTTCTTCTCAATGAAGCAGAGAATTTATGAAAATGCAACACAAAATCTCAAATACATAGATAATGTCAGCGAAAACAGGCCTGGGTAAAGTGAACAGCAAATACAGTGTGCAACTTATCAATGTGCAAAAATGATCAAATTGTTTTATTAGTTTTTCATATTAAAGCAACAAACACCCCATCCAGGGCTTACAAAACAAAACAAAACAAAAAGACTCCATAATTACATCACAACGACATCACAAACAAAAAAAAAGAGAAAAAAATAAAAAAATAAAAAAAACTATCAACAAGACAATTACTACACCCGCACATATAACCCATATTCCAGACATCCATGGGTTGGAAACCAAAAACATTAGTATGAATAACAATCATAATAATAATAATTCCACCAAAAAAAATTTAAAAATGCTGAGTATGCTGAAGCAGATTGAACCTCGGATTCAAAATAGGAAATAAAAGGTTGCCAAATCTGGAAGTATCTCTTAATGGTACCCTGTGACGTAAATCGAAGATGTTCCAGCTTTAGGTGTGCCATTACCTCCTCTATCCATCGTTTATATGTCGGTGGTGCTGCCTTTACCCAATTAAATAAAATCAATCTCCTGGCCGACTGCGAAGAAAATGCCATTGCCTTCTGTTGAGCTGTCGTTAATTCTATCCCCCCCGGTGCCACACCAAAAATGGCTACCAGAGGGACCGGTTTATTTTCTTTCCTGAAGACAGATGAGAAAGTTTTAAAGATTTCAATCCAGAATTCTTTGAGTTTGGGGCAGGACCAAAACATATGGGATGTGTTGGCTGGCACCTGTTTGCATCTCGGGCAAGTCGGATCGGCTCCCTGAAACATTCTTGCGAGTTTGTCTCTGGTGAAATGAAGCCTATGTACCAATTTAAATTGTGTTAATCCATGTCTAACACACACTGATGAAGAATGAATGTATTCTACCGCCCACCTCCATTCATTATTTGTGATGTTTAGCCCTAGTTCTTCTTCCCATTTTCTTTTTATATGGTCGAGGGATGGGGAAGTCATCCTTTGAATATTAGTGTAGAGCATAGAAATTGTCCACTTAATAGTCGGATTCATATCTAATAATTCATCTATCCACTCACTCTGCGATGATTCTAAAGATGAAAGGAATGTCTTTTTTACAAAGTCTCGAATCTGAAAATATCTGAAGTAATTGGTTTTTAAGGGGATTCCATATTCTTTTTCTAACTGAGCCGCAGACATAAGTATTCCATCCTTAAACAGATTTTTGACAGCTTTCACCCCAGCTCTATGCCATTCTTTAAATGCTGTTCTTCCTAAAGCTGGAGAGAATAGGTGATTATTGTAAACAGGAGCAGATAGGAGTGCATTTCTGTTTCTAAAATGGGATCTGAATTGGACCCAGATTTTTATAGAATTTCTTACCACAGGGTTATTTGTATAAAAGTGCTTACTTAAGGGCAGAGGTGCAAACATCAGGGAATTCAGAGATATTGGGCTAGATGCATACCTTTCCATATGCACCCATATTGGAGTTTCCTCTTCATCTAGCTGTGAGACCCAAAACAACAGTTTATGTAAATTAGCTGCCCAGTAGTAATGCATATAATTTGGTAGAGCTAGGCCCCCCTCCTCTCTCTGTCTCTCCAAAAACTGTCTTCTAATCCGGGGGACTGTTTTGTTCCATATAAAGCTGGATGTACATTTATTTAATTCTTTAAAAAAAGATTTTGGAATGAAAATTGGTATTGTCTGAAATAAAAACAGGAACCTTGGCATTATGATCATCTTGACAGAATTTATCTTACCTGCTAATGAAATTGGGAGGGTGGACCATCTTTCCATATCTGATTTAGCCTTATCTGCTGTTACTATAAAATTTTGCTTAAATATATCTTTATATTTGCTTGTTACCGTAACCCCTAGATATTGGAATTTGTCTTTCTTTGTTGTAAAAGGATAGGCCTGGAATGATAATTTCCTCGCCTGTTCATTAATTGTAAACAAAATGCTTTTGTCTATATTAATTTTATAACCTGAAACCCCCCCCCCAAAGTCTTCAACAATACCTAGAGCCACCGGAATGCTTGTGGCAGGATTTGACAGAAAAAGAAGCAGATCGTCAGCGTACAGCGAGAGTTTATGGTTTTGTATCCCTCTGTGTATTCCGCCGAGCTCAGCAGCATTTCTCAGCTTTATTGCCAGGGGCTCGATTGCCAGATCAAAGAGCAGGGGCGACAAAGGACACCCTTGTCTTGTTCCGCGAAACAGAGGGAATGGGTCAGATATTATACTATTCGTTCTTACCATAGCTTGAGGATTTGCATATAGTAATTCAACCCATGTGCGAAATTTTGGACCAAATCCAAATCTCTCCAGGATCATAAATAAATAAGGATACTCTATTCTGTCAAAAGCTTTATGGGCATCCAAGGATATTACAATTTCGGGATCGATGTTACCTTCCCCAGTGTATATCACGTTGAAGAGTCGACGGAGATTACTAGAAAGTTGTCTACCAGCAACAAATCCTGTCTGGTCGGGATGTATTATCTTACCTAACAGGCTCAATCCTCGCTGCTAGTACTTTAGTCAATATCTTATAATCACATCCTAGTAGACTCACTGGGTGATATGATTCACATTTAAATGGATCTTTATTTTTCTTAAGAATGACTGAGATCATAGCCTGTGACATTATTTGGGGTAAGGTTTTTTTTTCGAGGACTTCCTGATATACTTGTACGAGCAGGGGTATCAATTTAGAGGCAAATGTTTTATAAAATTCACTCGGAAACCCATCCGGGCCTGGTGCCTTGCCTGTCTTCATGTTATTAATCACTTTCTCTATCTCTGTTGCAGTCAGGGGTCCCTCTAATCTCTCTTTATCTATCGTTTGTAAGGTTGGCATTTCCATATTTTCTAAAAACATTTTTACTTTCTCCTTATCATTTATTTCAGAGGTATAGAGATCCTTATAAAAAGACTTAAATTGGTTGTTGATACCTTTCTGATCTATAATCTTATTCCCCAGGTTATCCTCTATCTCCACTATCATACCAGCAGCTGCTGACTGTTTTAGCTGGTGGCTGAGGAGCTTCCCTGCACGATCCCCATATTCATAATAGTTCTGTACACAGAACTAATGTGCAAAAATTATGACAAGTGTTTTCGTTTGGTCTGATGAGCAGCACAAACTACTCTAATAACTGCAGCTATCTGTGCAACTGATAGCAGCATCTGCCTTGTCCCTGACTTATGACGATCTTAGACTTTTTTCTTTTTTTCTACTGTTTGTTGTTGTATCTGTGGTTTGACATGTTTTCACCTGAGTTCCTCCAGGTGCAGCAATCTCTTGAAGAATCTCCTGTCTTCTAACCAGAGTGAAATATTACTCACAAGTTCTGGAAGGCACACGCAGTTAAAAAATTGCTGCGCCTTTTTAAGGAGAGCACACCAGAGCTGTGCATCTGGCAAAATACGCACCACAGCACATTCCTTCTGTGTCCACAAAACAAAGTCACAGTATTTTGAGTGTGTAACAAATATTTGGGTCTGAGCTTGTGTGTAATATGGATGATGCTTTTTAAGCTGCAGCTTTCCATCCAGTTTTTCCAAACAGAAGTACTTGTCGCCACTGTTGCATGCCTCCTCGATGGTACTGTTTCGGTATTTCTATGGACATTTTATTTCAATGCAACCTCTTCCACAGCAGGTGCACTGCACTATTCCATCGGGTGATGCTCCAACCTCTGGAAAATGAGGATTAACAATGAAGCCACACCGTCTCAGCTCAAAATCACTGTGGTGTTTTTCCCTCTGCAGTCTGTACTGTCTTCTTCCGTTCTCCTCATTTTGAAGTCCCCATGTTGTGGCAGCATAGCGGCCTGCTCTGTTGCTGTTGTTCAGATGGCAAACTGCTTTTATGGTTGTGAGTGCAGGCTTTTCCAAATCAGAAACATACACAGAATGCATGTTTGATGCTATTATCCGCCCTACACGGAAGTGATGCCAAGCTGAAGAATTTTGCTGCTTTCTTGTGTTCTTTTCAATGTAGTGTGCTTGCTCTGGTGTAACTGCAGCCTTGTCTGCTAAGGTTTTGCAATGTAGAAGCAAAGTAGACAGTTCAGTATTTTGAAATTTCTCATCCCGTAGTTGGCAGAGTGACTTTGGTGCAAAGAATGGCTGCAGAGGATCAACAAATGCATCATAATATTCAGGATAAGTACAAAGAACTGCAGCTTTTGGCGATATGTTGTGTATTCCAGCCAGGTCGGAGGTCCACTGATCCTCTGTGGCAATGCCATGTGGGCAGGTGCTTGAGGATGCCCTTGGTCTTGGCATGCTTGTTCCTTCACCATCCAGGATTTTATTCAAGGACTTTCGTTTGGAGTTCGGAGTGAAGTCTATTCTGTGCCCTGCTTCTGCTCCCACCTTAGAAATGTTGCTGGGTATCATCCAGTAAGCAGGTTGGCCAGTCACTGTAACTGTCTCTCTGCATCTGATGACAGCCTCCAGCTTGAACAGCATAGCTGCAACATGTGTGCATGTCTCTGCGATTCCAGCCATACATGTACAGTGACCTGATAGTATGGTCCCTGTTGGTTCAATGATGGCCCAGGGTTTCAGTGGGGTATCATTAAGACGTTGGGAATGAAGGACCTGTAAGATGAGATTTAAGAAAAAAAAAATTTGTAATCTGAAAAAATTGGTAGGCTTGAGACATTTACTGTACTGTAATAATTTGTTAATATGATTAATTGTTTCAGCCCTAGATAAAATACATGAAATTAGCTACACAGAGTAACTACAGCCCAGATGTACAACTTCTAATATTAATATTTTAAATGCTCAGTGTCAGTTCCTCTTATAGTTCCAGTGCACATGTAATTATAATACATTTATTTTCCGTCCTTTGAATGTATTATTTTTCATGATCCAGAGAGAGCATATTAGAAAAAAAATAAGAGTGGGTTTTACCTCTGCACAATTCTATATCTTAAGAAGAAAACACAGGATAAATCCACATATTACAGACATATTTAGACTATTTGTTTAAATAGACACTGTCCTAGTCGCAGGTAAATTTAAATGATATCCTTTTCAAAGTGGAAAAAGTCCTAATTCCACATTCATCAGAGCCAGTGATGCTTTAAGTCTTGATGAACAGCATCTAGTGCATCTAGTGCTTATAAGATTTGTATTAATGTAGCAAGACATGCTGCTGTTCTTTTTAAACAAAATGAGCCCTGAAGCTCACATTAAGCATAAAAAAAGAGCCTGCATATTTTGCAAAGGACCAATGAAACTGAAGAATAGTGTCCCTACCAAAGTTGAAATCAAACCTACGCCCTTGGATTCACAGTTCATGCAACTTAACTCATTTACAGCTTTCTTACCTTGGTTGTGACAATCATGTTTGTACATTCATCTGGTTGAAATGACAAGAGATCCTGCACCCAGCCATTGGAAAAGTGCCCATGGGCTTCAAGGGATTTGTAGTTCCGAAATTCTGAAAAAGTGTAAGCGCTTATCCCATACACAAGGTAGTTGGTAATATCCAGAGAGGTAGTTGGAGGTAGGAGTTCTGCGTCAGACTGCCAACTATTAGCTCTCACTTGGTATGGATCAATGTTGTTTACGGAGGCTAACTTGGCATAATTTCGTTCCCTAGCAGCTTTTGTAAGTTTGTCTGGGTAGGGTATCCATTCAGTTTTCTTGTTCTTTTCCATTTCAGTGATAATGCAGCGCTCTCCTCTCGTTTTCTGTTGTTTTGTTTTTCTTCCGCTCACCACAAAAATGGCGCTAGGGGGCGTGTCTGTCACGTGACTGACAAAGACCGATAGCTGGCCTGTCATTGTTTCTGGGTGGTTGTTGTTGGTGGTGTATCTTCAGTCTGGAACAGAAATTAATACAATGTCAGGATAGATGCACAGCATAACAGGAATTCCAAGTGTATAAGTAGCATATAGGTCTGTTTTTTTACTTAAAAACTAAGTCTCTGTAAAAACTACATTTGACAATCCATTTCAAACTCATACAAACAACCTAACTATCATTTTATGCAGGAATAAATTGCAGACAATTTTATGTGTGCATGTATTTTGGTTGTATTAATATTGATGCCAATTCAAATCAAATGTCCTTGTAATAGCAATGTGCAGATAAACAGAGCAGCATTTTATGTCACCAAATAAAGACATTGGGAGTTTGCATCCCTGCAGTGGTTTCCCTAGCAATGTTGTGTATGAAAATCTAGGTTAAAGTTGTTCTGAATTATGTGTGGCATATTATTTTTATTTTGTCTTCTCCTGATAAATTGTTTCAGTTCGTTTTAGCATTTAGCATACATGTGTAGCTACCAAGGTGTTTTGTGTTAGCTATAGTTCACTTGCAGCTCCTAGATTACCTAAAACGTCTGTCTGCTTTAATCAAACTTGCAATTTAACTGAATCTATAGTTGCCCGGCCAGTATAACATATCTAAGTTAGCATAAATTTAACTTCACATACAATTCTAACAACAAGTGGCTACGGTCGCTACGTGCTAACAAGCTAACGTAACGTAGCCAGCCTGGATACTAAATGCTATGAAAGTTAGCCAACATCAGTTAGTTTATCATTGGGACATTATAGCCGTTGATTTAATGTTACATTATAAACAATCACCACAGTAGATCAGTAATATACCTTATGTCAAAAATGATTGATGGCTTATGACTTATGACCTATGAGCTAAGGTCAAAAATGATCGATAACATATGACGTATATGACATGACCATATGACTTATGAATTATGAACTCTATGACCCGCACCTGATCAAAAGAATTTCTTATAACCCTTTTATGACCCTTAAATTTCTGCACAGTCACGCACCAGCACATTTTTGCTTCATCAATCAAATTCTTGAATATAAACATTGTTTTCTTCCCGATCAAAAAGATATGCCAGCTTCTTTTGCAGGGTAATAAAAAAGACAGTCCCCACACAAGGAATTTCCCTCCCACCACCCATCCCATCAGACACCCCCATACACACATACACAAGAACTATGTCCCACACCTGAACAAAGGATTTTCTTATGACCCACAAACTTCTGCACAGTCACGCATCATCACATTTTTGCTTCATCAATCAAATTCTTGAATATAAACATTGTTTTCTTCCCAATCAAAGTCAGTCCCCACACAAGGAATTTACCACCCATCCCATCAGACACTCACACACACCCACACACACAGACCCCAGTCTCTTCCCTCATAAGACATCAACTACACATTTTCCTAAAATTATGCTTAAAAAATGTGTTTAAACTATTCCATTTCCACTATCAAAGCTTATTTTATTTTAAATACAGATGTCCTTTCAGCAAGCCTCTGTTTTACTTTCCTAAACGGATTTACTCTCACAGATCAAGCTTTCTTTTGTGTAAAGACCATTGTTTAATTCACCATTAAAGTCTGTGTTACTCGCAAAATCACAAACACACAAACACAACTTGAATTGCTAACAAGTTTTCTTTCTTTAATTAATCCAACTAACTTTTCTATCCACATAAGCTAACAAATCTTATTTTATTTTCAATACAGATGTCCTTTCAGCAAGCCTCTGTTTTACTTTCCTAAACGGATTTACTCTCACAGATCAAGCTTTCTTTTGTGTAAAGACCATTGTTTAATTCACCATTAAAGTCTGTGATCCAAGGTTTTATAAATCACTGCTATGTTCATAATATTTGTTAG